>NW_027189183.1:242820-280449 GCF_040958095.1 Procambarus clarkii | reverse complement strand
GAGAGAGAGAGAAGGCATCTTTATAGGGAAGGTGGAGATGAGTGCAGAAATCTAAGGATGAGATTCAAGAGCGGGCTTAAGAAGAAGGAAGGATTGAGGAAGATGAGAACCAGAGCTAACAGTAGAAAAGTGGGAACCCAGTTCGGTTACGACCTTCACTGGGTCCGCCACAAGAGTACCTGGAGGTGAAGGACCGTGAGACATCTGGAACGAACTTACTTCTTGCGGACTTTCTTCCAGATTTGCGGTAGAGGAGTTTCGGATTGTAATGGTGGAAACATAAGATTGCCAACTCTCACGTTTAGCTGTACGGATGGTCCTATGGGCCACTGCTCTTGCCTTCCGAAACAAAATAAAAGAATCAGCCGTCTGCCGACGTTGGTATTTATTCCAGGCTGCACGCTTACAGCGGACATAGTCCGCATTCCACCAGAGAACGCACTTCTACGTGCCCCGGAAGGTAGAGCGAGGAATAAAGAGGAAGGCAGTGTCGAAGACAGTATCATGAAAAAGGAGGAGGGCGTGAGGGAAAGGCAGAGCGGAGAGGTCGGAGAGAGTAGCATGGAGGGTGAATAGATTCCAGTCAGCCCTGGCAAACTACCACCTAGGGAAGGAAAAGGGAGGGTGAAAAGAGAAAAAGATAACAAGGATGGGGAAATGGTCACTGTTATGGAGGTCATTAAAAACCCGTCACGTGAAATCTAAGTAAAGAGATGACAAACAAAGAAAAAGATCAAGACAGGAAAGGGTGCGAGTGCGAGAGTTCACTTGAGTGGTTTCACCAGGATTCAGAAGAGACGGAAGAAGAGAGGACAAATGGTTCCAGAAGGCGGCCTCGGGTGTTTGTCAGAACATCACCCCAGAGGGTATTGTTGGAAATTTCCAACACTGATACATCTCTATTGTATCACAATACACTACTGTTGTATATTAATTACAGTATCAATTAACTTTACTTACTGTAGTACTAATATAAACTAATATTTCTATCTGCGCGTCATTTGCTGACATTCTCACCACATCGAGAGGCAGGATTGCATCAGATATTGTCTAGTATGACATATTATTACCAATATGTTAGAGAATTGAGTAAGGTTCTCTACTTTTATCAGTATTCTGTATAATAATTAATTATGTGAAGATTGGCATGGCTGGCGAGTCGCACAGCAAGACGTGAGGATTGGCGTGGCTGACGAGTCGCACAGCGAGACGTGAGGATTGGCGTGGCTGACGAGTCGCACAGCGAGACGTGAGGATTGGCGTGGCTGACGAGTCGCACAGCGAGACGTGAGGATTGGCGTGGCTGACGAGTCGCACAGCGAGACGTGAGGATTGGCGTGGCTGACGAGTCGCACAGCAAGACGTGAGGATTGGCGTGGCTGACGAGTCGCACAGCGAGACGTGAGGATTGGCGTGGCTGACGAGTCGCACAGCGAGACGTGAGGATTGGCGTGCTGACGAGTCGCACAGCAAGACGTGAGGATTGGCGTGGCTGACGAGTCGCACAGCGAGACGTGAGGAGTGGCGTGGCTGACGAGTCGCACAGCGAGACGTGAGGAGTGGCGTGGCTGACGAGTCGCACAGCGAGACGTTGAGGATTGGCGTGGCTGACGAGTCGCACAGCGAGACGTGAGGATTGGCGTGGCTGACGAGTCGCACAGCGAGACGTGAGGATTGCGTGGCTGACAAGTCGCACAGCATTAGTCGCGTGGTAGCTCACAGACGGCCGCCATTCAATACCATCACGTGGTCTACAGTGCTCAACAGTTTAATAATGCGTCTACAATTATAGTCATGACCTGTTATTACGCGTACACAGCAGTGGACGCCAGGGACTGACAGATGCGATACCGGCAGACCTTAGTGTTCTCGCACGCTCACGTTAAGTATACTTTTCTGGTTTGATACATCATTCAAGATCGTGTATTTGTGGGTAGTCTGTCGTTATATTACAAGAAGACCTATACTACAATGTTAGTTGATTTTCCCTTTTTATTTCAATGAATATTTAAATAATTCATAGCCTAATCAAATGCTACTCAAATTTCCATGATTGCAGCGTGCAGGCGAGGATGTAACAAGTTGTCTCTCTTCACCTATGATGTTCACTGCTGGTTTCTTCATTATTGGAATCTTGTGATCACGTGGGCGAGTAACGAAACGGACTTAGTGAAGTCGTCTTACAGCTAAGACATATGTTTTTGTAGAAATTTGAATAAGATTAGTAGTAGTTTCTCTATATAAATTCATATAGGATAGTTAAGAGGAATAATCTAACGCAAGAATTTATCACTCGGTGTTTAATGAACCTACATTTATTATTTCTTAAGATTTAATAATCTTTCATTATTAATTATTTAATATGTCATATCTTGAATCTACATTCTAGTTCAGTTTTTGCCATGTTACTGACCTTTTAATGAACTAGTGACGAACCACACTGGTTCCTAGATATATATGAACGTCTAGAAATAACCCCCCAATGTTGATATTTGAGGCTTTAACTTTAATCAATTAATAATACAGTCTATTCATTGTCTTTAAGTGATTGTTAAATCAATTACCATACATAGGCACTGGTTCTATAGTGTTAAATTCATACTCACCTTTATTTGTTTTCCCTCTTTTCTCAAAAGTGGATGGTCCTTCGATTTATGTTAATTATCATTATTAAATAATTCAATATGTGAGTAAAGCCCCAGATACCCAACAGGTATGTCAACAGTTGAAATCACTCAACAGGAGCACAGGCTCCGGCAAGGAGTCCAGTAGGTCCTTAAGATCAGGAGGAGAAAGTGGGACATTTGGGGGGGGGGGGAAGATAAATGGAACAAACCGTATACCATTTACTCTGACAAAGACATGGGCAGCAGAACATTGGATAGGGATGGAAAATGTAGGGGGACGAAGGGAATATTAGTACGAAATCGAGAGAGCAGTAGAGTTATGAGCCCCAGAAAAAGTTGGGGAAGGGGGGGAGAGAAAAAGGAATAACCACGGAAGTGACCAGGACGAGCACCAAGCATTGGCTCCTGGAGACATACAAAAAGGGGTGAAAACTGTGTAATCATGAGTTGGAGTTCATGGAAGTTGGCATAAAATCCACGAATAATCCATTGAAGCATTGAAGAATAGACATCGGCAAAAAGAGAAAGGACAGCAACAGAGAATAATGAAGAAACAAAGGTAAAGAAGAACACAATATATTAAATAAGCTCAGGATCAGGATCAGAGTCAGCAAAGTCAGGGTTAAGGGGGCATTTATAAACTGAGTAAGGATGGAGTGAAGGGAGTGGGAGGACAGACCAGAGGCGGACGGGTAGATTCCGGAGGAGGAGAAGACAACTGAGAGGGGTGGTCTGGGACAGCAGGAGGAGGGGGTGGGGCAGAAACAGGGGAGGGAATCAGGGGCTAAAGTAACCTCCATGGCTGGGACAGGGGGCATGACCACCGAAATGGGAGGGGATGGAGTGAGAGAGTCAGGGGTAGGGGGGGGGGGAAGGAAGAGAGTGTTGCCTTCTTACCCGCCGGGGAGGACAAAAGAGAGGAGCCAGGCTTATGTTTCAGACTCGAAGAGACAGGTGTTCCAGCAACAACGTACTGGGTGACAGACTCAATTGTCTTAACAGGAGAAGATGAATGGGAGTGAACAACATGGAGATTGCAGGGAGGATGATGTATATCAGCCTGGACAGACAGGCGGTGTGGAGGGCCACGAGACTGGGGGAAGGGATGGGAAGAAGGATCGGGGAAAGAAGACACAGGAGACATGGCAGACTGGGTAGGAAGGGGGGAAACTCCAGATGGAGAACCAGGAGGGGGGCCCCTTCAGGACAGAACGTAAAGGAACAGAGGAGGAGGTGGGCGTGTCCGTGTCTAAGGCCTGGAAACGGTTGAGACTGAGTAAGGTGGGAAGGACGAGGAGAGGTAGAACGCAACACGCGAGCACAAGATACGCCAGTGAAAGGGGTGAGACAGCGAACTTGGTGTCTCGCTTCATTAAAAAGACAGACGATCCCAGTGTTTCAAGTGGAGGACGACTTCCTTAAGATTGTAGTGAACATACGCGCGGGAGAAGGTTCACCGCAATTGAGGTAGCGAGCCTGAGGGGAAGAGCACTCTGACTTAGAGTGATCATTATCCCTACACAAGGGGCATAGATACACAGTACTTGTGCATTTGAGAGCACCATGCCTGAACTTTCAGCACTTATTGCAAAGTCTAGGAGAGGGAATGTACTCCTGAACGTAGAGGGCGGAAGGGTCCTACTATTAAAGGTGATTTTTAGAACTCGAAGGGGCTGACGGCGATGACCACGAGGGGGTCGAGTAAACGTGCCCACCTGGAGGACAGAATGGCCTTAGGCTTTGAGGATATATTTAATATTCAAATTCAAATTCAAATGTTTATTTAGGTAAAGTACATGCATACAAGGTGTGATACAAATATTGATGAATTTATAGATAGGGCTAGTACATACAATGCCTAAAGCCACTATTACGCAAAGCGTTTCAGGGAGGAAAAACACTAAAGACTAAAACTTAATACTAATTGAGATTAAAGTATAAAATGTGTTGAGAAAATAAAAAAATAAAAAAAGGGGGGAACATAGCAGAAAAACAGCAAAAATACAGTATGGTCGACAAACAGCATTGTTTAAAAAAATAACAGACATGGGTTGACATTATAGGGGAAAGGTAGGTTACAGGGAGTTAATTAGGTAGTGCTTAGTTTTTATCTTAAACTGGTTGAGAGAGGTACAGTCTTTAACATGATTGGGAAGGTCATTCCACATTCTGGGTTCCTTGATTTGTAGAGCATTTCTAGTTTGATTAAGTCGTACTCTTGAAATATCAAAACTGTATTTGTTTCTGGTGTGGTGCTCATGGGTTCTGTTACAACCTTCAATGAAGCTTTTAAGGTCAGGATTGGTATTACAGTTCAGCGTTATATATATATATATTATATATATATATATATTATATATATATATATATATTATATATATATATATATATATATATATATATATATATATATATATATATATATATATGTCGTACCTAGTAGACAGAACGCACTTCTCAGCCTACTATGCAAGGCCCGATTTGCCTAATAAGCTAAGTTTTCATGAATTAATATATTTTTCTCTAATTTTTTTCTTATGAAATGATAAAGCTACCCATTTCATTATGTATGAGGTCAATTATTTTTTATTGGGAGTTAAAATTAACGTAGATATATGACCGAACCTAACCAACCCTACCTAACCTATCTTTATAGGTTACGTTAGGTGGCCGAAAAAGTTAGATTAGGTTAGGTTTAGGTAGTCGAAAAACAATTTATTCATGAAAACATGGCTTATTAGGCAAATCGGGCCTTGCATAGTAGGCCGAGAAGTGCGTTCTGGCTACTAGGTACGACATATATATACCTGTATATATATATATATATATATATATATATATATATATATATATATATATATATATATATATATATATATATACAGGTATATATATGTATCCCCAGTACTCTAGCTGGGGAGCCGGCTAGAGTACCATCATCCAAAAACTAAATGTTGAGCTCACTGGACAGGTTATCGGTGACTTCCTTGAAAACTAGGCAGAAAAGAAAGGGAGCAAGGGGGTCACCTTGTTGGACACCTTCTTGTGATTCAATTTCATGTTCCCCCCCCCAAAAAAAAAAAACACACAAAAATATATATATATATATTATATATATATATATATATAAGTGTTTGTAGAAAGCCTATTGGTCCATATTTCTTGATGCTTCTATATTGGAGCGGAGTCTTGAGGTGGGTAGAATATAGTTGTGCAATAATTGGCTGTTGATTGCTGGTGTTGACTTCTTGATGTGTAGTGCCTCGCAAACGTCAAGCCGCCTGCTATCGCTGTATCTATCGATGATTTCTGTGTTGTTTACTAGGATTTCTCTGGCGATGGTTTGGTTGTGGGAAGAGATTATATGTTCCTTAATGGAGCCCTGTTGCTTATGCATCGTTAAACGCCTAGAAAGAGATGTTGTTGTCTTGCCTATATACTGGGTTTTTTGGAGCTTACAGTCCCCAAGAGGGCATTTGAAGGCATAGACGACGTTAGTCTCTTTTAAAGCGTTCTGTTTTGTGTCTGGAGAGTTTCTCATGAGTAGGCTGGCCGTTTTTCTGGTTTTATAGTAAATCGTCAGTTGTATCCTCTGATTTTTGTCTGTAGGGATAACGTTTCTATTAACAATATCTTTCAGGACCCTTTCCTCCGTTTTATGAGCTGTGGAAAAGAAGTTCCTGTAAAATAGTCTAATAGGGGGTATAGGTGTTGTGTTAGTTGTCTCTTCAGAGGTTGCATGGCTTTTCACTTTCCTTCTTATGATGTCTTCGACGAAACCATTGGAGAAGCCGTTATTGACTAGGACCTGCCTTACCCTACAGAGTTCTTCGTCGACTTGCTTCCATTCTGAGCTGTGGCTGAGAGCACGGTCGACGTATGCGTTAACAACACTCCTCTTGTACCTGTCTGGGCAGTCGCTGTTGGCATTTAGGCACATTCCTATGTTTGTTTCCTTAGTGTAGACTGCAGTGTGGAAACCTCCGCCCTTTTCCATGACTGTTACATCTAGAAAGGGCAGCTTCCCATCCTTTTCCATCTCGTAAGTGAAACGTAGCACGGAACTCTGCTCAAATGCCTCCTTCAGCTCCTGCAGATGTCTGACATCAGGTACCTGTGTAAAAAATGTCGTCAACATACCTGCAGTATATGGCCGGTTTCAAGTTCATGTCGACTAAGACTTTTTGCTCGATGGTACCCATGTAGAAGTTTGCAAACAGGACACCTAGGGGAGAACCCATGGCGACCCCACCTACTTGCTTATACATGTGCCCATCCGGGCTCAAGAAGGGTGCCTCTTTAGTACAAGCTTGGAGTAGTTTCCTCAGAATATTTTCTGGTATGTCAAGAGGAGTACAGGCTGGATCACGATACACTCTGTCTGTGTATATATATATATATATATATATATATATATATATATATATATATATATATATATATTTTTTTTTTTTTGTGTGTGTTTTTTTTTTTTGGGGGGGGGGGACATGAAATTGAATCACAAGAAGGTGTCCAACATGGTGACCCCCTTGCTCCCTTTCTTTTCTGCCTAGTTTTCAAAGAAGTCACCGATAACCTGTCCAGTGAGCTCAACATTTGGTTTTTGGATGATGGTACTCTAGCCGGCTCCCCAGCCTCACTCTTGGACGACATAAGAATAATTCAGGAGCACGGAGCAAGCCTAGGCCTCACCCTGAACCCTTCCAAGTGCGAAATAACCTCCACCAACCAGCACATAATAGAGCAAATAATGGTTGTTTTGCCTGACATTCATACAACCAACCCTGAGGACAGCACACTCCTAGGTGCTCCTCTTGGAAGGAATGCCATCGACAGGGTCCTTGGTAAGAAGATCACTGACCTGAAGAGGATGAACGAGAGGATTGAAGACATCGATGCTCATGATGCACTTTACCTCATCACCAGATGCTTGTCCCTCCCCAGGCTGACCTACTTTCTAAGATGTTCGCCATCTTTCAACAATATTAAATTAGAAGAGTACGACAGCTTGCTGAAATCAACACTAGAAAAAGCCCTCAGTCTTTCCCTCAGCGACTTACAGTGGAAACAGGCCTCCCTTCCTGTCAGACTCGGGGGCCTTGGCGTGCGCACAGCAACACAAATTGCTGTACCAGCGTTCCTGTCCTCTTCAGTGGGGTCTGACAACTTGGTGAAGGAAATCCTACCTGAGCACCTAGTTCAACAGGCAGGGGTACATGATCCCAGTTTCACAGACTGCATAACCAAATGGGCCTCTCTCGCAGGCCCAGCACCCCAACCACCGCCTTCTGAAGCCCATATGCAATCCAGCTGGGATCGCCCCATTGCCGACCAAGAAGCTGCGACTTTGCTAGAAGCTGCAACAACACCACATGACACTGCCCGACTTAGAGCTGTAGCAGCTCCCCATGCAGGTGATTTCCTATTAGCAACCCCAATGTCAGCAATCGGCACCCGTCCCACACCGCAGGCCCTCCGAATTGCCGTGGCTCTCTGCCTCGCTGCCCCAATCCACACCGAATACTCCTGTATTCGCGGGGAGGCAGAGGCGACAGATACGGACAGGAGGATGGCATGTAAGACACGGCGAGGTCAATGACATTATTAAGAGAAGCCTTACCACAGCCGGTTGTCCAGCAGAGAGAGAGAGCCCCGTTACCTAATGTCCCGCAACTCTGATGAGCCTGTCGGTCGCCCAGACAGAATCACGGTGAACCCCTGGAAGAATGGTAGACAGTTGGTGTGGGACTACACTTGCGTTTCAACTTTAGCCAATACCTATGTTGACTTCAGTGCTACACAAGCAGGAGGAGCTGCCAATCACTGGGAAGCGGCCAAGTCACGTAAATACAGAGACCTTGAGCACCACTACAATTTTGTCCCCATTGCCTCAGAGACACTTGGTGCCTGGGGTAAAAGTGCTGCTAGCTTTTTGAAGGAGTTGGGGTGTAAGCTAATCGAAACAACTAGAGACCCTAGAGCTGCCAGTTTTCTTTTTCAGCGCCTTAGTGCTGGCAATCCAGAGAGGAAATGCTCACTGCATCCATGCTTCCTGCCCGCCATCTGAGGAGCTGGAGGAACTGTTCAACTTGTGACAAGCAGCCTTGTACCCTGCATGTAATCAATATTGTAACTTTTTTTGTGTAATGACATTTTCAAATAAAGTTAGATAAATATACACACATACCAAAAGAATAGGGGTGGTAGGAGAAGAAAATATCAAAGTGTTCAGTGAGGATCCACAAGGTCTTCTCTGAGTACTCTTTATTTTCTTCTCCGAGGCTATGGGTCCCTACACTTGCACCAGAGGTGGTACCCCTTCTAGGTAAAAAAAAAAAATATATATATAAATATATATATATATATATATATATAATATATATATATATATATATATATATATATATATATAATACACATGAGAGGATGTGTAGTGACTTAATATCTAACATATTCAGAGATTTGAGTAGGGGTACCGAGTGATGTCTGGGGCCAAAGTGAGATATTGTCCTAATAGCAGCTTTGTGTTGAGTAATTAGAGGACGTAAATGATTTTGGGTAGTAGAACCCCAAGCACAAATACCATAGTTGAGATAAGGAAAGACGATGGAGTAATAGAACGTCACCAGGGCAGGGCGAGGTACATAATATCTGATCTTAGAAAGAATGCCAACAGTTTTTTAATCTTTTTTTGATATATTAAGAATGTATCCCTGGAAATTTAGTTTGTGGTCAATGAGAATGCCAAGGAATTTGCCACCTATTTTGTTACAAATTTGGGTATTATTTATCCTGAGATTTATTTGATTTGAGGATTTATTGCCAAACAAAATATAGAAAGTTTTGTTTGGCAATAAATCATCAAATCAAATAAATCTCAGGACAAATAATATCCTCGTGGCAGTCTTTTAGGTCTCTAACACCAGTTGCAACAGAACAATGCGGCTAAGCAGGTAGCTGCATCCTGAGAAGGAGCAGCGACGACACGTGTACCGAGACGGGCGGGGTTAAAAGTAACAGAGGCATCTACCGAATCAACAGGGTGTTTGTGGAGGAAGAAATCGTCAGGAAAAGTTGAATCAAGATGATGTAGATCAAGTGTGGCCGTGGTGGGGACGGCATTGAGAACCCCCACAGAGAGAGAGGTTAAAAGGTGCGGTAGTCACAATGAGAGACAGAGCCGTGCCGAGGTCACCCGTGACGGCTTGGGACTCAACCCTACCAAAGAAGGGGGTGGGAGCGGGGGCAGTAGTTCGGTCTGGGCCCAATGTAGCGAGGGCTTACTTTGAGGTTACCCTGAGGTGCTTCCGGGGCTTAGCGTCCCCGCGGCCCGGTCGTCGACCAGGCCTCCTGGTTGCCGGACTGATCAACCAGGCTGTTGGACGTAGCAACTCGCAGCCTGAAGTATGAGACACAGCCTAGTTGATCAAGTATCCTTTGGAGGTGCTTATCCAGTTCTCTCTTGAACACTGTGAGGGGTTTGCCAGTTATGCCCCTTATGTGTAGTGGAAGCGTGTTGAACAGTCTCGGGCCTCTGATGTTGATAGAGTTCTCTCTCAGAGTACCTGTTGCACCTCTGCTTTTCAACGGGGGTATTCTGCACATCCTGCCATGTCTTCTGGTCTCATGTGATGTTATTTCTGTGTGCAGGTTTGGGACCAGCCCCTCTAATATTTTCCACGTGTAAATTATTATATATCTCTCCCGCCTGCGCTCAAGGGAGTACAGATTTAGGCTCTTTCGGCTCGATCGGTCCCAATAGTTTAGATGTTTTACTGAGTGGATTCTAGCAGTAAAGGATCTCTGCACGCTTTCCAGGTCAGCAATTTCTCCAGCTTTGAAAGGGGCTGTCATTATACAGCAGTACTCCACTCTAGAGAGCACTAGCGTCTTGAAAAGTATCATTATCGGTATGGCATCTTTAGTGTGAAAAATTCTTGTTATCCAACCTGTCATTTTTCTTGCAGTTGTGACGGCTACTTTATTGTGTTCTTTAAAGGTAAGTTCTTCCGACTTGAGTACACCCAGATCCTTTACATTGCCTTTTCGTTCTATGTTATGATTTGCCTGAGTTTTGTACGTGGTTTCCGTTTTTATATTTTCATTTTTTCCATTGCGCATGAGCTGGAACTTATCTTCGTTAAACACCATATTATTTTCTGTAGCCCATAGAAAGACCTGATCTACATCTGATTGGAGGTTTGCCGTGTCCTCTATGTTGCCAACTCATGAAGATCCTAGTGTCATCTGCAAAGGATGTTACAGTGCTATTGGTTGTGTTCTTGTCTATGTCCGATATGAGGATGAGAAAAAGTACTGGAGCAAGCACAGTACCCTGGGTGACTGAGCTCTTCACGGTTGATGGGCTGGATTTTATTTTGTTGACTATTACACATTGGGTTCTGTTGGTCAGGAAATTGTAGATCCATCTGCCTATTTTTCCGGTAATTCCTTTTGAACGCATTTTATGTGCAATAACACCATGGTCACATTAATCAAAAGCTTTGGCGAAATCTGTGTAAATTACATCAGCGTTTTGTTTGTCTTCCATAGCATCTAATGCCATATCATAGTGGTCCCGCAATTGCGACAGGCAAGAGCGCCCTGTTCTGAAACTATGTTGTCCGGGGTTATGGAGATGCTGTGATTCCAAGTATTTTGTGATCTTACTTCTTAGCACTCTCTCAAAAACTTTTATGATGTGCGATGTTAGTGCTATCGGTCTGTAATTTTTTGCCTCTGCCTTATTTCCTCCTTTATGAAGTGGTGCTATCTCTGCTGTTTTTAGTATATCAGGAATAACGCCAGTATCTAGGCTTTGTCTCCACAAAATGTGGAGGGCCTGCGTAGTGTTTTTTTACAGTTCTTGATGAATATGGAGTTCCAAGAATCCGGGCCTGGTGCAGAGTGCATAGGCATACTGTTTATGGCTTCTTCAAAATCCAGTGGGGATAGGGTGATGTCTGATATATGATTTGATGTTGGTATCATATCCATGAAAAATTCTACAGCTACAAAGGGCTACAAAGTCTTCCATCACAGTCCGACTCAGGGGCCAGGTCGTCCACCCCACGAGTCTCGGTAAGAAAGATCGTGTCGGTTTCCATTCGGCATTCACTTTAAAAGCCTGGGGCTTGGAACCAAGGGACACCACCTACCAGGGCAGCCAGGGAGGCCGAATGCCGGCCAGTGCAGGAAGGGTGCGGCGTCCCCAGCGATTTTCCACCTTTTTAACAGGGGAGTCCTACTGCTTCTTCCAGTCTCCCTCACTGGTGCAAAGACCCCATTCCCCCTTTTGTCCCAGCCTGGACACCCAACCATCCACTTAAGGCAGTCCCTCACGGGCGACCCCTCCAGTGGGCGGCCCGATGACTCACAAGGCCCTTACGTGGTGCCTTTTAGCACGTACAACACCCAAAGAGGGGAGGAGAGGGGACAAAGGCAACCCTCACCAGTCCCAGGGAGGTTTATGTGAGCCCCTCACTACGACAAGGCGACACCACGGAGGCGTTTGTGTATTAAAGTGACAAAAAATTTAAGTTAATTTCTGTCTGAATATGATGATGATAAAGTGCAATTAAGGTATCATTGCAACTTTATAGGAAATCGTTAAATGCTAAATATATCTTGGTTCTAATACTTGAAATATTGTTACATTAAATGTTTAAAACAAAGTTTATATCTGTATTTTTAATAAATATAAAATATTAACGTTTATCAATGCATCTCTGAGAGTTACATAATTTATTAGGATTGTGCAGCCTGTGTTCACCATCTGGCTGGACACTGTTGCCTTGGTAGTGTTCATGTGTCCGGACACTGGTGATGGTGGAGTAGTATTTATTTAACCATGTCTGGGTTTTCATGTAAGATATATGTTCCTTGAAATGTAGACACATTATCATCTACATCTGTCTTTATTCTGACTTATAGACCTTTAAGGTTACTTTGTATATATGCAATTTAATTACGAAATTTATTGACATTTGTGCAGGGCTTCACACTCCCTGAGCTAGCCATCAACAATAAAAATGCTTATATCTTCACTGTCACTTCAGTTGTATAGGAACAGACAAAATCTTTTATTTAAACTACATCAAGTTCGTAAAAATTCCAATGGATCAATTAAACATTGTTTTGTAAGAGGTGGTAAAACACTAGCTAAGAAGTCTGACACTGGGAAGACCTATGAAATAACCACTGAGGCACACCTCAGATCTTTCCTCACTGACTGTGGATTATTGACTGAATAACCAGATGCCAAGTGAACACTATCCCTGGAGTCCCCTCTACCACAGAACCCTATCCCTGGGGTCCCTCTACCACAGAGCCCTATCCCTGGGGTCCCCTCTACCACAGAACCCTATCCCTGGGGTCCCCTCTACCACAGAACACTATCCCTGGGGTCCCTCTACCACAGAGCCCTATCCCTGGGGTCCCCTCTACCACAGAACCCTATCCCTGGGGTCCCCTCTACTACAGAACCCTATCCCTGGGGTCCCCTATACCACAGAACCCCTATCCCTGGGGTCCCCTCTACCACAGAACCCTATCCCTGGGGTCCCCTCTACCACAGAACCCTATCCCTGGGGCCCCCTCTACCACAGAACACTATCCCTGGAGTCCCTCTACCACAGAACCCTATCCCTGGGGTCCCCTCTACCACAGAACACTATCCCTGGGGTCCCTCTACCACAGAGCCCTATCCCTGGGGTCCCCTCTACCACAGAACCCTATCCCTGGTGTCCCCTCTACTACAGAACCCTATCCCTGGGGTCCCCTATACCACAGAACCCCTATCCCTGGGGTCCCCTCTACCACAGAACCCTATCCCTGGGGTCCCCTCTACCACAGAACCCTATCCCTGGGGCCCCCTCTACCACAGAACACTATCCCTGGAGTCCCTCTACCACAGAACCCTATCCCTGGGGTCCCCTCTACCACAGAACACTATCCCTGGAGTCCCTCTACCACAGAACACTATCCCTGGGGTCCCTCTACCACAGAACACTATCCCTGGGGTCCCCTCTACCACAGAACACTATCCCTGGGGTCCCCTCTACCACAGAACACTATCCCTGGGTCCCTCTACCACAGAACACTATCCCTGGGGTCCCTCTACCACAGAACACTATCCCTGGGGTCCCTCTACCACAGAACACTATCCCTGGGGTCCCCTCTACCACAGAACACTATCCCTGGGGTCCCCTCTACCACAGAACACTATCCCTGGGTCCCTTTACCACAGAACACTATCCCTGGGGTCCCTCTACCACAGAGCCCTATCCCTGGGGTCCCCTCTACTACAGAACCCTATCCCTGGGGTCCCCTATACCACAGAACCCCTATCCCTGGGGTCCCCTCTACCACAGAACACTATCCCTGGAGTTCCTCTACCACAGAACACTATCCCTGGAGTCCCTCTACCACAGAACACTATCCCTGGGGTCCCCTCTACCACATAACCCTATCCCTGGGGCCCCCTCTACCACAGAACACTATCCCTGGAGTCCCTTTACCACAGAACCCTATCCCTGGGGTCCCCTCTACCACAGAACACTATCCCGGGGTCCCTCTACCACAGAACAGTATCCCTGGGGTCCCTCTACCACAGAACCCTATCCCTGGGGTCCCCTCTACCACAGAACCCTATCCCTGGGGCCCCCTCTACCACAGAACACTATCCCTGGAGTCCCTCTACCACAGAACCCTATCCCTGGGGTCCCCTCTACCACAGAACCCTATCCCTGGGGCCCCCTCTACCACAGAACACTATCCCTGGAGTCCCTCTACCACAGAACACTATCCCTGGAGTCCCCTCTACCACAGAACCCTATCCCTGGGGCCCCCTCTACCACAGAACACTATCCCTGGAGTCCCTCTACCACAGAACCCTATCCCTGGGGCCCCCTCTACCACAGAACACTATCCCTGGAGTCCCTCTACCACAGAACCCTATCCCTGGGGTCCCCTCTACCACAGAACACTATCCCCGGGGTCCCTCTACCACAGAACACTATCCCTGGGGTCCCTCTACCACAGAACCCTATCCCTGGGGCCCCCTCTACCACAGAACCCTATCCCTGGGGCCCCCTCTACCACAGAACACTATCCCTGGAGTCCCTCTACCACAGAACCCTATCCCTGGGGTCCCCTCTACCACAGAACACTATCCCTGGAGTCCCCTCTACCACAGAACCCTATCCCTGGGGTCCCTCTACCACAGAACACGATCCCTGGAGTCCCTCTACCACAGAACACTATCCCTGGGGTCCCTCTACCACAGAACCCTATCCCTGGGGTCCCCTCTACCACAGAACACTATCCCTGGAGTCCCCTCTACCACAGAACACTATCCCCGGGGTCCCTCTACCACAGAACACTATCCCTGGGGTCCCCTCTACCACAGAACACTATCCCTGGGGCCCCCTCTACCACAGAACACTATCCCTGGAATCCCTCTACCACAGAACCCTATCCCTGGGGTCCCCTCTACCACAGAACACTATCCCTGGAGTCCCCTCTACCACAGAACACTATCCCTGGGGTCCCCCTCTGCCACAGAACACTATCCCTGGAGTCCCTCTACTACAGAACACTATCCCTGGGGTCCCTCTACCACAGAACACTATCCCTGGAGTCCCTCTACTACAGAACACTATCCCTGGGGTCCTTCTTCCTACCTCAGAACACTATCCCTGGGGTCCCTCTACCACAGAACACTATCCCTGGGGTCCTTCTACCTACCTCAGAACACTATCCCTGGGGTCCCTCTACCACAGAACACTATCCCTGGGTTCCCCTCTACCACAGAACCCTATCTCTGGAGTCCCTCTACCACAGAACACTATCCCTGGAGTCCCTCTACCACAGAACACTATCCCTGGGGTCCCCTCTACCACAGAACACTATCCCCGGAGTCCCTCTACCACAGAACACTATCCCTGGGGTTCCCTCTACCACAGAACACTATCCCCGGGGTCCCTCTACCACAGAACACTATCCCTGGAGTCCCTCTACCACAGAACCCTATCCCTGGAGTCCCTCTACCACAGAACACTATCCCTGGAGTCCCCTCTACCACAGAACACTATCCCTGGGGTCCCTCTACCACAGAACACTATCCCTGGGGTCCCTCTACCACAGAACACTATCCCTGGGGTCCCTCTACCACAGAACACTATCCCTGGAGTCCCTCTACCACAGAACACTATCCCTGGAGTCCCTCTACCACAGAACACTATCCCTGGGGTTCCTCCACCACAGAACACTATCCCTGTGGCCCCTCTACCACAGAACACTATCCCTGGGGTCCCTCTACCACAGAACCCTATCCCAGGAGTCACTCTACCACAGAACACTATCCCTGGGGTCCCTCTACCACAGAACCCTATCCCAGGAGTCCCTCTACCACAGAACACTATCCCTGGGGTCCCTCTACCACAGAACACTATCCCTGGAGTCCCTCTACCACAGAACACTATCCCTGGAGTCCCTCTACCACAGAACACTATCCCTGGGGTCCCTCTACCACAGAACACTATCCCTGGAGTCCCTCTACCACAGAACACTATCCCTGGGGTCCCTCTACCACAGAACACTATCCCTGGAGTCTCTCTACCACAGAACACTATCCCTGGAGTCCCTCTACCACAGAACACTATCCCTGGGGTCCCTCTACCACAGAACACTATCCCTGGGGTCCCCTCTACCACAGAACACTATCCCTGGGGTCCCCTCTACCACAGAACACTATCCCTGGGGTCCCTCTACCACAGAACCTTCTCAACACCAGAGTGTACCTTACAGTTTCATCTAACAACCAAAGTGTACTATAGCTCTGCCTTTCCATTCAAAAGGTTTTAAATTTTATTTTGTTTTTATCTTGTTTATCCCACCATTTTACATTGTTCATTTCTTCATTTGTCACTTACTGTATTATTATTTGTTATTACTGTCACAGTACAATGAGCTATATTTTACTTTTACTTGTTTCATTTAAATGTGGTTCTTCATTTTTCTTTTTTTACTATAGTTATTTAATATTTACAGCAGATATAGTATTTGACTAAATTGCATTGGGAAATTTTCGGTAATTTCTTACCTTATTGTATTTTGACTCAATTGCATCTACATGCAAGCTGATAGTGATCTTGAACTAAATCTGCTGTGACAAATTTACAATAGCCAGTATATTGATCATCACTACTGCAGGTATTACACAGCAAACTTTGCAAAAAACAAACTCCAGAATAACATTTGCCTATCAGTTTTTCACCAAAATGTCAGATCACGTGGTAATCATTTTTGATGATATAAATGCACTATTCACAGCAGTAAGTACTAAACTATGGGTCCTTATTTTAAAAGAAACCTGGCTAAATAGAGACCATACCCAACTTTACAACTTTGTTGGTTACAAAGCCATTCACAACTGTAGGCCTAACTAAAAAGAAAGTAGCACAACTATATATTACCAAGATACCTTCATTTGCAATAGTATCATTAGTGATAGAGATGATTACTGTGAATATACCTTTGATCACTTCAAGGAGTTCCCTTAAATCCTCCTTGATTATAGGAGCTATCTATAGATTTGCCAATACTAACAAAGCTTCATTATCAGATAACCCAAGGAATCTTATCGTAAACAACAATCTCAACTAAAATCACATCATTCTAGAAGGTGACTTCAATACTGACCTGTGTCAACAAAATAGCCTTCAAGTCGACTATTTCCTAAACTGCATGAACTCCTGTATGCTAATCCCCACAATCACCAAGCCCACCCGAGTCACTCAAACATCTGCCACTACCTTGGAGCACTTATGGACTAACGTAGTAGCTCCCCTTGCATCTGTTATAATCACTGACAGAACTGACCACTATTCTACCTTCCTCATAGCAAACATGGACATAACACCACCAACGAACAAGAAACTTACCTTCAGGTTACACAGTGAAGCAGCAATTGACAATCTCACAAATGCACTTCACAATATATACTGGGAATCTGAATGTAATAATACACAGGATATAAATTCATTAGTTAATTAACCTCTTCCTTTCCAAAACTCTGAGTCTTTACAACACTAATTTTTCTCTCCTCACCAAGCAAGTAACCGGCTAAAAATTAGACAATCACTGGCTCACAAGTGGCATAATCAATCAATAAGAAACATGAATATGAAAAAATCTTAGGAATGGCCTAGTTACAAAGGAAGTAGTTAAGAGGTACTCAACAATGCTTACCAGTATAATAAGAAAAGCAAAACTTTCCTATTGTGAGTAGATTCCAAGAAACAAAAGGCAACATGAAAAGCACATGGAGAGCCATCTCTATCATCCTAGGAGCTAAACAACATTCACATAACCAGATGAAACTCTCCAAGGATGATTATACACCTGCAACAGATCTTGAAGCGGGAACAGAATTTAATAGGTGCTTGGTGCTAACCTTGCCAGAAAATTTCCAAAGACTCAAGACACATATTACCACATATCTTTCAGGCAGCTATCCAAATTCTTTTCTCCTTTCACCAATCAGCCCGACTGGTGACTCATTGAATCACTGAATTGTGTCCATCATTCACTTACTGGAAACCAAAGCTGGGAACATTAGTGAAATACCATCTATGGTGCCTCGAGGGGGCCTCGTAGCCTGGTGGATAGCGAGGGGGCCTCGTAGCCTGGTGGATAGCGAGGGGGCCTCGTAGCCTGGTGGATAGCGCGCAGGACTTGTAATTGTGTGGCGCGGGTTCGATTCCCGCACGAGGCAGAAACAAATGGGCAAAAGTTTCTTTCACCCTGAATGCCCCTGTTACCTAGCAGTAAATAGGTACCTTGGAGTTAAGTCAGCTGTCACGGGCTGCTTACTGGGGGTGGAGGCCTGGTCGAGGACCGGGCCGCGGGGACACTAAAGCCCCGAAATCATCTCAAGATAACCTCAAGATGGTATACAAGAGCACCTCCCATGCCCTTGTGCACCCAAAGCTCTGCTGTTCAGCAAATCTCTAGTATGTCATTCATTCCCTGATATCCTTAAAAAAACAAGAGTAACGCCAGTTCATAAAGGTTCATCCGACAGACATAAGCAATTACAGACCATATCAAATCTACGTATATTATTAAAAATATTTGAACAAATTATTTACAAATAGCTCTACCACCACCTCCTAAAACCTAAAATTCACCATACTAAAAAACCTACCTAAAATTCAACATACTAAGTCCCGGTCAGTCTGGCTACCGCTCCCTAAAAAGAGTTCCAACGATGCAATTATTAGTCTCCTTGATATAATCTTCTCAGCCCTTGACAAAAATGAGTTTCAGATTGGACTCTTCATTGACCTGAGAAAGGCCTTTGATTCTGTTAACCATAACTACCTCTTACTTAAACTCCACCATTATGGAATCCGAGGCCTTGCCCTGAACTATATATGATCCTATCTTAGTGACAGACACCAATATGTAGCCCCATCAATGATAAAACCTCTCCCACTCTACCATTAACCATAGGAGTGCCACAGGGCAGCATCCTAGTGCCTCTCCTATTTCTTATATACATCAATGATTTTCAAAACCCTGCTCTTAAATGCAAACCCTGTTCTGAAACTCTTCCTGGACAGATGTAATAGAACCCATAATCGCCACACCAGAAATAAATATCTCTTTGGTATCCCCAGAAGTCAAACTTAATCTGTGTAAAAACACTATGCAAATAAAGGGACCTAGTCTATGGAACTCACTAACGAATTGATAAGCTGTCCAACTTTTGCCTTATTAAAAAAAAGTGCCTAATTTCACCTTCATATTCCTACTTAGTGCTTTTAACTCGCATTGTATCTAGTGCTACCCAATCCGCCAATATATGTACATGAGCCTTTACATAACATGTACATTACTTTACCCTTGTAATCATTGCTATCCTCTTATATCATGGTGTTACTCTGAATGCAAATTTTACTTCAAAATACCTTTAAATAATCCTCAAATTATGCTACAATGTACCTGTTGATAACCCTCAAATTTTATTTTAATGTACCTACTAATGTCAAATTTTCTTATAAATTACCTACTTAAAATTATCTGTTAGATTAATGACCTGCCTGAAACGATATGCGTGCTAGTGGCTTTACAAGAATGTAAAGACACCAATGTTATGTATTTTCATAAACCCAATGTACCTTCTTGTATATATATATACTGTGACGGTAACGCGTTGGTGTTCGGCTGTTTAAGGCTAGGGGTATGGCCTCGTCACATAGTTATAAAAAAAAATAGAAAAACTGGAACTTCGTCTGTGGTAAGGTAAGGAGAAGACACACAAAACACAAGTAAACTTTAACAATGAAATTTTAATTACGTTAAATAAATCAAAACATGAAAATAATGCACAAACAAATTCTTATAATAAAATCAATCAATCAAAATAATAAGAATACTTAAATGACACAATGAAAAGTTACGTTAAGGCAAAATAACAAGAAGTGCAACACAAAGGTAAGTGGGAGGTGCTGGAATATTGGCTTAAAGCCACCACCTCTCTCAGTACACGCTAACGTCTAGCTGGGAGGAGTGCTGGCTACGAAAGCACTGAACATTCTGAGGACTGATGTTGGGGCGACCCCAGACATCAGGTAGTATTGGGGGGGGGCGAGGCAGGTGCAGCCAGACCGGCGACCAATCAGCGGAGCCGTAGCGATCAACGGGTAGTTTGGTGGTTGGAGTTCGAACAGGTGGCTGGCTGCATACGTTTCTGCTCACCCTGGCAAGCCTTGCTGGTGTTGTTGTCGTTGTTGGACATTTCTTCCATAGTCTTTTTATATAATTGTGAAGACGTAATTATGGAGGGAAGAGCAGGCTCAATCTCTTGAAGGAGATTATCGTCACAATACATATATATATATATAAATAAATAAATAAATATATATTTATACAAAAGTATTAACATGCAGCTTATATTTCTGTCTTTATGATGACATAGAAAACTTCATTTATTACAGTATCAAGAAGTTTTTTAAGTTAACATTGATCTTCTAAAGGTCGTAGTTCCCATTGATAGGGAGAGCGCTGGCCAAAAACCTTGTTCAAAATATAAATATCTTTCCTATCTAATAAGATGAATCCATCTCTGTGATGGATTCACAAAAACTATTTTATCTCTACCACTCTGATAACATATACAAATATAATCTTTATTTGTGAATCTCTGTTAATTAATTAATTAATTAATTAAGCAATATATCAGAGAGCATGTAGGGTTTGGTGTTTTATGAGCGAAAAAGACATGGGTAGTTTAAGTAGTGAACAAATACCAATGAATAACGTTAGTATCTATATAACAAAACTATTGTCCTATGAAGTTTATTTAACTTCAAGTCACGTTTTTTTAATAAAGATTAAATGTTTTATGGCTATTTATGCAGGATATTATTATATTATCAACGAAGCAGCAAAACAACTAAAAAATCTGGACGATGTAACAATAAGAGAAGCTGACAAGACAGCAGCATATGTGATGATTACTACCCAAGAATACATGAATAAAATCAGCGACATCCTCAGTGATGACACTACATTTCAACGAATCACAAGGAACCTGTGGAAGACCTTAAACACAAAGTGAACAAAACTATTACTAGGTAACAGGTAACCCACTACGCCCAATAATCAGCCAAATACCAACTCCAACCTATCACCTGGCAAAAAGGCTTAACGAACTCCTACCTCCATACACTACAGGCAATTACAGTCTACAATCAGCAGATTTCCTAGAATTAATCAAAACCACACAGCCCGATGAAATTATTGCTTCCCTGGATGCCGAATCCCTATTTGCCAACGTCCCAGTCGACACCACCATAGACATGGTACAGGACATCTTTCATCAGTCCGCAAGGTAACATGTATCTACAAATAGACGGAGTAGCAATGGGCTCCCCTTAGGAGTGTTATTCGCTAATTTTTACATGGGAACTATCGAAGACAGTCTTCAGTAGTAGGTAAACACCAATTGAATACTGCCGTTATGTAGATGGCATATTCGTCATAGTAAAAGACTCAGATGAACTAATTGATCTAAAAAGCCATCTAGAGTCAGTCCTCCTATTTACAAATGAAAATAGTGAAAATAACAGTCTGCCATTCTTGGATGTACTAATAAAAAAACAGGAACCTCTTTATTAGTGAATGCCTCCTTCAGGGCATATAATTCTGTTTGCAATGTTGAGCACCCACTACTCATGCTCCAGTAAGCTTCATGGTTGGTAGTGTAAACTGCTGCCCCAGCAGAACCTCTTTCTTGATCAACTGATCCGTCTGTGAAGATATGAGTCGTTGAAGGTCTTGAGATGGTTTCCAGTTGTCGTTCTATGACTGCTTTGAGCCTCTGCGAAATGTTTACTCATTGTTCAATCCATTTGTTCACACCTGACCCCATTGTTCGATCCACTTGTATTCACCTGATCCACTAATAGTATAAATATAAATTTCCTGTACTGTAACATCACTTGAGAATGAACCATGTTGGTTCAAAATGTTGTGTAAATTTTATAATAAGTGTAATACATTCTTCAGTTATTTATTTCTTTTTTTCTTCACCTCGAACGAACATGACTTTTGGAGAACTCCTCTTCCAATTAAACCCGGATGCAAGAGCACTAGTCAGAGGGATAGAAGCCTTAAAACAGAAAATAATCAATACAGAATATGCAGTCATATTCAGTGAGACATGTATAAATGAAAACCTGCTGCCAGTATACACCGATATTATTATAAATACGCATTCTTCTTGTTTATATCACCACTTAAATTTGCGACAATTTGAGCAGAGATGTGCGACGACTGGATCACTGTGTTCAGGAGGCTGATACGCCAGCAAACACTCTCCAGGCAACCATATATCTTGCATAAGTCAATCAACAACATTGTCGCTTGGACCGGCGACTTCCTATGGCGTCACCTGCAACATATTTACTTTTAATTTCGTTATGAAATTAGATTATTTCAGAGTAAGAATAGGTTTGATCATGTTCTGCACTCAGCACCAACTTTATAGTAAATATACCATATTTCTTCATTACTTATGTAATACTAGCTGGCTCTGAGTAGCTTGTGGTGACTTTGGGTAGCTTTGAGTAATTCTACAGATCACACTCTTGGTACTGTAGCGAGTAGATTATCCCAATAATATACTCGCTCCAAATGCATTGTTAATATTCCTGTCAACCTTTGGAGATGAATGAGGTGAGGCGTTGCACGGGCAACACGGTGAGGTGTTGCCCGAGCATATAAGCAGCAGAATAACAAACATTAACTAGTCTACTTTCAAGTGTGGTCTAGAGCAGACACTTGCGAGATACTGTACCGACGCTCAGTGCGCTCAACTCACACCAAAGTATCACCTGTGTACTTCTGTATATTCGAGCAAATATATATATAGTATCTTAGTGTCTGTGTTTATTTGTCACCATGCTTTACGTAACAATAGAAACGTTACAGTACAAATACAGTAGTGGCTACTTCAAGTTTAAGGACTACATATGGAACTTTTGTGACAAGAAAGGGCACTTGAGAAAAGTGTGAAGAGAAAACTTGAAAACAAATAGCTAAGTCTTGGAGAGGATACGACCAGGGAATGCAGGAAGAAGAGGTAATGGTACTGTGGTCAAGACAGTAAAGGAAGGTAAACCGTCTGAAGAAGCTGCAGGTGAGGAAAGCAGACAATATTCGGAGAAAGGAAAGGAAGGTATGTTCTGTGAAGTCACAAGTGGTGAATTTTTGTAATTGATGGGAAGTTAGTTCCCTTGAAATTGGACACTGGTGCTGCAGTGTCAACACTGTCTAGAGAGTGGGCAGATACGTTACAATTAAATGTTAAACATGTGGAAAATCATTAAGTGCATACGATAATGCCAATTATCGTATCGTATATGTTAGAGCCAATTCCACATAGTGAATGGGCATCCTCAACTGTACCAGTGTTGAAGGCAGACCGCAAAATCCATGATAATCTGTGCAGATATTTAAAGAATTAAATAACCTAATCCATTGTAAAAATACCCATTACCAAAAATAGATGAGTTGTACCTGGGTTGCAAGGGGAACAAAATTTTCTAAGACTGACCTGAAATATGCCTACTTGCAAACTCCTGTAGATGCAGAGTGTCAGAAATTGTTAGTTATTAATTTTCATAAGGAGTTATTTAAGCGTAAAAGTCCCTTTTGGACTCTCCTCGTCTCCAGAAATTTTTCAGTGATTCATGTCCCATTTGTTAGTAAACATTGAGGGTGTTGCTAGCTTTTTAGATGACATTATTGTATGCGGGGAGAATGAGGAAGAGTATGATACAAGATTAGAAAAGGTTTTGAATCTTCTGCAAGAGCACAATGTGAAGATTAATGCGGGTGAAACAGCAATGAAGACCAATGTCATTGAATACCTGGGGTACCATATTTCAGGTAAGGGCTTTACTCCTCACAAAAACGTATTTACTATATAGCCCCCCCCCCCCAGCCCCAACATCAGTGGGGAAGTACAGTCTTTTGAAGGCATGGTGACATACTTTTTGTAAGTTCGTGAAGAACTTTTCAACAAAATTAGCTGACTTGTATAAATTATTGAAAAAAGGGGCTAGAGTTAGGTGGGCAGCGAATGAGAAGGATTTCAGGAATATTAAGCAGGAATTGATAAATTCTCCAGTGCTCACTAATTTTACTGGTAAACTTCCTTTAAAACTGGAGATTGATGCTTGCCCAGTACGAGTGGGATGAGTATTATTACAGGAAGTAGATGCCAGGAAAAAGCAGTCTGTTTTGCTAGCAAGAAATTATCTCATGCAGAGAAGAATTATTACCAATTAGACAAAGAAGCCTTAGATTTGGTATATGCTGTAAAAAAAACTGAGGTATTTTCTGATGGGTAGGAAATGTCTTGCTAGAACAGACTTCTAGAACAGAACAGAAGGCTAGAACAGAAAAAAATCCTAACCCCTGTTAAGATTATTTGGTAGAGGTAAACAAATTCTTGTTAATGATAATACTAGAATTCAACTATGGGCATTGCTACTTTCACGGTTTGAGTATGATTTGGTATTAAAGTCGGGCAAGGATAATGTAGTGGCTGAGCATTAAGTAGATTGCCTGTTACAGAAGAGTTTAATTCCAGTATTCCAGTGGAGTATGTTAACCTGGTGAAAACTATGTCTTTTGAGGATATTTCATTCCAGACTATTAGGACGGCAACTGGTAGGGATCCCAAATTAAATCTGTTGAGGAAGAATCTCAAATATGGCTGGAATGATAATTTATTATTGTCAGAGTATGCTGCGGTAAAGGCTGACCTTAGTATTCACCAGGATATACTCTTATATGGGAATAGAATGGGGGGTTCCTCTGGAACTTAGATGTAAGATTTTGGAACATTTAGGCCACAATGGCATAAATGCTATGAAAGAAGAAGCTAGAAGTTGGGTTTGGTGGCCAAAAATGGACCAAGATATTGCTGAAGTTACTAAAAATTGACACATTTGCTTTAAGAATTATCAGAAACCCCAGGCCCCAGTACTTTCCTGGCCATACACTGGGAAACCCTGGTCTAGACTTCATATAGATTATGCTGGACCTATGGATAACAAATATTACCTGGTGGTGGTGGATTCATACACAAAATTTATGGATGTTCATGTGTGTAATTCCATGACATCATCTGTAACTTGTGAATTGCTCAGGAAAACATTTTATAATTTTGGATTGACAGACATGGTTGTGTCAGATAATGCTTCTTATTTTGTTTCTGAGGAAATGGAGGATTTTTTTTAGAAAGATTGGTATTAAACCTGTAACACCTGCCCTCTATAATCCTTCTTCAAATGGTCTGGCTGAGAGAGCAGTGAGAGCCTTAAAAGAAGAGTTACAGCGATTTACAGAAGCCACTATTAGTACAAGGCTTTGAAGATTTTTGCATTATCAAAGAAAAGCTGTTCATTCTGTCACTGGTAAATCTCCTTCTGAATTACTGTTTAATAGGTTCTTCAACGTGCACATGGTAGCAGTAAAGACAGATCTAGATCAAGAAAAATCTGTAACTAGCTCGGCCAATTAGTTGGCTCAGGGAGAAGAAGTTTTGTTTAAAGAGGAAGATGCAGTATATGCAAGGAATTTTGTAATGGGTAATGGGTGACCCATGCAAAGGGTCACTGGGAATTTTGAGGTCCCATTGGGTGTGGATGAGGCAAATAGGGATGCTGAAGCTAATAATGAAGGGGGTAACACCTGCAGGAGACAGGAAGGCAGAGCAAGGCTCAACAGGGGTAATGTGGATACAGATAATACTAGGGACTCTGCTGTTAGTAACTCAGAAGAAGGTTCTCCAGATGTAACGGGCCCAAGAGTCCCAGTTGGGAAAATCTGGAAGAGTCATACAACCGCCTGATAGACTTAACCTGTAGGCGGTTTAATTCAAAGGGGAGGAATGTTAAGGTATTTTGTAGGATTAAGTTAGGTGCCGTTATTTTGTAGGACTCGCCTACTCAGTGAGTAGGCACATAGGTGAGGTACATAATGTTTCCAGCAGATGCTCTTTTATAAGTATTGTAAATAGTAAGTCATGTAACCTATAACCGGTGAATACTCTCTCTCTCTCTCTCTCTCTCTCTCTCTCTCTCTCTCTCTCTCTCTCTCTCTCTCTCTCTCTGTGTGGGTGTGTCAGTATAATTAAAATAAGGAGTACCAACATGTCGAAAAGCGTCTTCTACAGTCAATACATTATTGAATTTCACATCATAAAGTTTGTGAGACACTATTACATTACATAAAAATATATAATTTTAACAATCGTACCTAACACAAGTGATCACACCCTCGTTGTTTTGATCAGTCCGGAAGTCGGTGGAATGTGAGTCCAGTCTCCTCCTGCAAGAAGAAATATTCACATTAATTTTGGGAAAATCAGTGAGTGATGCTACAGAAATAAGGAACGGAGGACAACATTGTATACCAGCTTAAGTTTTCTGCCTATTGACATCATCTTGTTAGATGTTGAGAGTCATTCACTAATGACCTGCTGGAAGATATAAAATATCTAGTTATAGTCAGCTCTCACCGGCAGCAAACCATTCAAAAACCCAAAAGAAATTTATGGAGGAATTTCTAGAGCTAATGCCGCCAAACACACACCGAAACTACGACGTTGGTACAACGTTCGAACAGGGATTTACAGGGAAATTTTGATTTTACCAAGATGTCGTTTAAGGATTTACCTCGTTTCTAAGCTACCATCTTGAGGTTGTCCTGAGATGATTCCAGGGCTTAGTATCCCTGCGGCCCGGTTCTCGATCAGGCCTCCTTTTTGTTACACACCCCCAGGAAGCAGCTGTCTAACTCCCAGGTACCTATTTACTGCTAGGTGAACAGGGGCATCAGAGTGAAGATACTTTTTGCACATTTGTTTCTGCCTCCACCTGGGATCGAACCCGGAACCTCAGGACTAAGGATCCGAAGTGCTGTCCACTCAGCTGTCAGGCACCATGGATATTTCTTGTAGGAATTTCTTCCATGCTTGATGATTTCCGTGTGGCCTCCTTAGATATCCCCAGAGGTTAAGGAGTTATCTCCGGAGCTGCCCGGCCATTCTTGGAATATAGAGGGATGAGAGGATTAGCCTCTCCTTAGTTGGCTGTTGTTCCCTGTGCTGTAACCAATGAAGATCTGGTTCTTTGTGCTAACTTTATAACTGCATCTTGTAGGATTTTACCAGAGTATTCTCTGTGTCTGAAAAAATCCCAGAGACGCTTGAGGACCCCCCCCCCCCCCCCAGTCTCTCCCCATCGCTATTTGTTTTAGTGAGGTTCCCAGGGAGTAGGGCAGGACCTTGTTAATGACAGTGGCTGGCATGACGAGTAGTGGAGATGTGAGTGAGTGTTCGTTGGTTTGTAAAAGATTCTTGTTTGAATCATCCTGGGTTTGTCGAAATAAACGTGTCCAAAACGTTCAGTGCTGTTTCACTAATTTCTAGGGTGAAACGGAGCTTAAGTTGGACTCCATTTGTCCAGGAGAAGAAAGCTGTGAGATCGTGTTCGCCTCCCATCATTACCCCAAAACTATCATCTATGTAGCGCTGGTAGATCCGCCGCTGGTCTGTCCTCTTGTCTGGCCGCTTCACATGTTGTGTGTGTACAAATATTTCCGCGTTGGCTACGCTGCTAGATGCCCCAGTCACCATCCCTTTAATTTGTGTGTAGGTCTTCCCGTGGAAAGTCCTGATGGTGTCTCTTATGATATGTAGTATTGCCTCTTGTAGGAGCTCTATGGTCGGGGCTTCCAGACACCTGCCTCCTGAAGTTCGTGCATGATCTTGTGGCCATGTCAAAAAATGTCGCCACTTGCCATGCTGCTTCTCGTTGTGGAATACTTGGGTACAAGGATAGTGCATCAAGCGAAAATACACACATTTCTTGAGGCAAAAGGTCGCTATAGTTCCGCAAGCATTCAAGGAAGTCAGTAGTATCCTTTAGTCGTTCCGGGAGAAGGTTTAATAGCTGTGTGAGTAGCTCGGTACAGATGAGGTTAACAGGTTTTGTTGGTGCTTGGCAGCCCCGCAACACTGGTCAGTCTGGCCATGAGCCTGTTCTAACCTGTCTTTATGGATTTTTGGGGAGGCTGTACAGAGCCGTAACTTTCGATGGAAAGTTAAGAAAAATTATGTCGTCTCTGCTGTGAGACACCTTCCTACTCCCTGGGACTCCGACTGAAAATATAGTCAGTGATGGCGAGAGACTAGAGGGTATTCTTTAGTGTCTAGGGGATTTTTTCAGACACAGTGGATACCCAATAAAATCCTACAAGATACATATAGAAAGTTTGCACAACGAACCAGATGTTCATTACTACAAGACAGGGAACAACAGTCAACTAAGGAGGGGCTAATCCTCTCATCCCTCTATTTTCCAGGAATTGCAGGGCAGCTCCGGAGATAACTCATTAACTGCTGGGGATAGCTAAGGAGGCCACACGGAAATCATCCATCATGGAAGAAATTCCCACAAGAAATATCCATGGTAGCTTGGTGTGGAGGTAAATCCTTAAATGACATCTTCGTGAAGTAAAAATCTATCAAACCCAGACACACACCATAGGGTCAAGGAGACCCTCCAATATAACGAACCTTCCAATTGTATAAATTGCTTGACAACACTGCACTGACTGCGAGTTCTCTGGGATTTGTTTACATACTTCCAGTCGGAGGCAGTTTGGGTGTGGTGACAAAGTTAGAGACGTCGCAGATCATCCTGGGTTATAAAACGCCTTCCTTGTTACAAAACTCGACCGCTCAGTGGGTCAAGTTCCCGGTCGCCGCGATGTGACACATCCTCAGCACATCATCCTCACCATCACGGCGAATCCGTCTACATACGAGGCCAGCTCCTGGACCCCATTCATGCTGGGAGTCTCGGCCTAAACTATTCTTAGTTCGAGGCCTTCTCACAAGTGTCAAAGTGGAAACAAGCCCAGGTAAGAACGGGAGCACAGACAGGATGTCAGCCCCTTCTCGTGCTCAGAAGTGAAGGGACGAGTGGCTGCCAGTCGGCGTCTTCTGGGTGTGACGTCACCGTCTTGCAGGATGCTGACTAGTCCACACCGCCTTCTCTTGCTCAGTTTATACTCTCAAGCTCCTAGCATTTCCTGGGGCATCCCCACCTCGTCCAGGAAGAGGTACATCAACTTCTGAGCCTTCCTCCTCCTCCTCCTCACAGTATGTCCTTAACTAGTCGTGAATCTAATTATTCTTTATCTTATTAACACGTTGAAGGCAGCCGAGGCTACGACCACTCACGTGAAGGCAGCCGAGGACACGTCCACTCACGTGAAGGCAGCCGAGGACACGTCCACTCACGTGAAGGCAGCCGAGGCCACGTCCACTCACGAGAAGGCAGCCGAGGCCACGTCCACTCACGTGAAGGCAGCCGAGGCTACGTCCACTCACGAGAAGGCAGCCGAGGACACGTCCACTCACGTGAAGGCAGCCGAGGCCACGTCCACTCACGTGAAGGCAGCCGAGGCCACGTCCACTCACGTGAAGGCAGCCGAGGCCATGTCCACTCACGTGAAGGCAGCCGAGGCCATGTCCACTCACGTGAAGGCAGCCGAGGACACGTCCACTCACGTGAAGGCAGCCGAGGCCACGTCCACTCACGTGAAAGCAGCCGAGGCCACGTCCACTCACGTGAAAGCAGCCGAGGCCACGACCACTCACGTGAAGGCAGCCGAGGCCACGTCCACTCACGTGAAGGAAGCCGAGGCCACGTCCACTCACGTGAAAGCAGCCGAGGCCACGACCACTCACGTGAAGGCAGCCGAGGCCACGTCCACTCACGTGAAGGCAGCCGAGGCCACGTCCACTCACGTGAAGGCAGCCGAGGCCACGTCCACTCACGTGAAAGCAGCCGAGGCCACGACCACTCACGTGAAGGCAGCCGAGGCCACGTCCACTCATGTGAAGGCAGCCGAGGCCACGTCCACTCACGTGAAGGCGGCCGAGGCCACGTCCACTCACGTGAAAGCAGCCGAGGCCACGACCACTCACGTGAAGGCAGCCGAGGCCACGTCCACTCACGTGAAGGCAGCCGAGGCCACGACCACTCACGTGAAGGCAGCCGAGGCCACGTCCACTCACGTGAAGGCAGCCGAGGCCACGACCACTCACGTGAAGGCAGCCGAGGCCACGACCACTCACGTGAAGGCACCGAGGCCACGACCACTCACGTGAAGGCAGCCGAGGCCACGACCACTCACGTGAAGGCAGCCGAGGCCACGACCACTCACGTGAAGGCAGCCGAGGCCACGACCACTCACGTGAAGGCAGCCGAGGCCACAACCACTCACGTGAAGGCAGCCGAGGCCACGACCACTAATGTTCATAACATCAATTAATAACAAACTGGCCTCGGGTCTCCACCTGTGACACGCTACCAGTCAGCAGAAGGGAGACATTGTATTGGAAGTCCGAAGACAGACATGTTCTCATTATTTGTATGTTGAACAGGCAATGTCTCACACACCTTGTGAGAGCCTTGGTCTTGTCTCACACACCTTGTGAGAGCCTTGGTCTTGTCTCACACACCTTGTGAGAGCCTTGGTCTTGTCTCACACACACACCTTGTGAGAGCCTTGGTCTTGTCTCACACACACACCTTGTGAGAGCCTTGGTCTTGTCTCACACACACACCTTGTGAGAGCCTTGGTCTTGTCTCACACACACACCTTGTGAGAGCCTTGGTCTTGTCTCACACACACACACCTTGTGAGAGCCTTGGTCTTGTCTCACACACCTTGTAAGAGCCTTGGTCTTGTCACACACACCTTGTGAGAGCCTTGGTCTTGTCTCGCACACACACACCTTGTGAGAGCCTTGGTCTTGTCTCACACACACACACCTTGTGAGAGCCTTGGTGTTGTCTCACATACATACACCTTGTGAGAGCCTTGGTCTTGTCTCACACACACACACCTTGTGAGAGCCTTGGTCTTGTCTCACACACACACACACACCTTGTGAGAGCCTTGGTGTTGTCTCACATACACACACCTTGTGAGAGCCTTGGTCTTGTCTCACACACACACACACCTTGTGAGAGCCTTGGTCTTGTCTCACACACACACCTTGTGAGAGCCTTGGTCTTGTCTCACACACACACACACACCTTGTGAGAGCCTTTGTCTTATCTCACACACACACACACCTTGTGAGAGCCTTGGTCTTGTCTCACACACCTTGTGAGAGCCTTGGTCTTGTCTCACACACCTTGTGAGAGCCTTGGTCTTGTCTCACACACACACACACCTTGTGAGAGCCTTGGTCTTGTCTCACACACACACACACCTTGTGAGAGCCTTGGTCTTGTCTCACACATACACACCTTGTGAAAGCCTTGGTCTTGTCTCACACACACACCTTGTGAGAGCCTTGGTCTTGTCTCACACACACACACACACCTTGTGAGAGCCTTGGTCTTATCTCACACACACACACACCTTGTGAGAGCCTTGGTCTTGTCTCACACACCTTGTGAGAGCCTTGGTCTTGTCTCACACACCTTGTGAGAGCCTTGGTCTTGTCTCACACACACACACACACACCTTGTGAGAGCCTTGGTCTTGTCTCACACACCTTGTGAGAGCCTTGGTCTTGTCTCACACACACACCTTGTGAGAGCCTTGGTCTTGTCTCACACACCTTGTGAGAGCCTTGGTCTTGTCTCACACACCTTGTGAGAGCCTTGGTCTTGTCTCACACACCTTGTGAGAGCCTTGGTCTTGTCTCACACACCTTGTGAGAGCCTTGGTCTTGTCTCACACACACACCTTGTGAGAGCCTTGGTCTTGTCTCACACACACACCTTGTGAGAGCCTTGGTCTTGTCTCACACACCTTGTGAGAGCCTTGGTCTTGTCTCACACACACACCTTGTGAGAGCCTTGGTCTTGTCTCACACACACACCTTGTGAGAGCCTTGGTCTTGTCTCACACACACACCTTGTGAGAGCCTTGGTCTTGTCTCACACACACACCTTGTGAGAGCCTTGGTCTTGTCTCACACACACACCTTGTGAGAGCCTTGGTCTTGTCTCACACACACACCTTGTGAGAGCCTTGGTCTTGTCTCACACACCTTGTGAGAGCCTTGGTCTTGTCTCACACACCTTGTGAGAGCCTTGGTCTTGTCTCACACACCATGTGAGAGCCTTGGTCTTGTCTCACACACACACACCTTGTGAGAGCCTTGGTCTTGTCTCACACACCTTGTAAGAGCCTTGGTCTTGTCACACACACACACACACACACACCTTGTGAGAGCCTTGGTCTTGTCTCGCACACACACACCTTGTGAGAGCCTTGGTCTTGTCTCACACACACACACACCTTGTGAGAGCCTTGGTCTTGTCTCACACACACACACACACACCTTGTGAGAGCCTTGGTGTTGTCTCACATACACACACCTTGTGAGAGCCTTGCTCTTGTCTCACACACACACACACCTTGTGAGAGCCTTGGTCTTGTCTCACACACACACACCTTGTGAGAGCCTTGGTGTTGTCTCACACACACACCTTGTGAGAGCCTTGGTGTTGTCTCACATACACACACCTTGTGAGAGCCTTGGTCTTGTCTCACACACACACACACCTTGTGAGAGCCTTGGTCTTGTCTCACACATACACACCTTGTGAGAGCCTTGGTCTTGTCTCACACACACACCTTGTGAGAGCCTTGGTCTTGTCTCACACACACACACACACCTTGTGAAAGCCTTGGTCTTATCTCACACACACACACACACACACACACACACACACACACACACACACACACCGTGTGAGAGCCTTGGTCTTGTCTCACACACCTTGTGAGAGCCTTGGTCTTGTCTCACACACACACCTGGTGAGAGCCTTGGTCTTGTCTCACACACACATCTTGTGAGAGCCTTGGTCTTGTCTCCCACACACACCTTGTGAGAGCCTTGGTCTTGTCTCACACACCTTGTGAGAGCCTTTGTCTTGTCTCACACACACACACACCTTGTGAGAGCCTTGGTCTTGTCTCACACACACACACCTTGTGAGAGCCTTGGTCTTGTCTCACACACACACACTTGTGAGAGCCTTGGTCTTGTCTCTCACACACACACACCTTGTGAGAGCCTTGGTCTTGTCTCACACATACACACCTTGTGAGAGCCTTGGTCTTGTCTCACACACACACACCTTGTGAGAGCCTTGGTCTTGTCTCACACATACACAGCTTGTGAGAGCCTTGGTCTTGTCTCACACACACACACACCTTGTGAGAGCCTTGGTCTTGTCTCACACATACACACCTTGTGAGAGCCTTGGTCTTGTCTCACACACCTTGTAAGAGCCTTGGTCTTGTCTCACACACACACACACACACACCTTGTGAGAGCCTTGGTCTTGTCTCACACACACACCTTGTGAGAGCCTTGGTCTTGTCTCACATACACACCTTGTGAGAGCCTTGGTCTTATCTCACACACCTTGTGAGAGCCTTGGACTTATCTCACACACACACACACCTTGTGAGAGCCTTGGTCTTATCTCACACACACACACACACCTTGTGAGAGCCTTGGTCTTGTCTCACACACACACACCTTGTGAGAGCCTTGGTCTTGTCTCACACACACCTTGTGAGAGCCTTGGTCATGTCTCACACACCTTGTGAGAGCCTTGGTCTTGTCTCACACACACACACCTTGTGAGAGCCTTGGTCTTGTCTCACACACACACCTTGTGAGAGCCTTGGTCTTGTCTCACACACACACACACACCTTGTGAGAGCCTTGGTCTTGTCTCACACACACACACCTTGTGAGAGCCTTGGTCTTGTCTCACACACACACACCTTGTGAGAGCCATGGTCTTGTCTCACACACACACACCTTGTGAGAGCCTTGGTCTTGTCTCACACACCTTGTGAGAGCCTTGGTCTTGTCACACACACACACACATTGTGAGAGCCTTGGTCTTGTCTCACACTCAGACACACACACCTTGTGAGAGCCTCGGTCTTGTCTCACACACCTTGTGAGAGCCTTGGTCTTGTCAAACACACACACCTTGTGAGAGCCTTGGTCTCGTCTCACACACACACACCTTGTGAGAGCCTTGGTCTTGTCTCTCACACACACACACCTTGTGAGAGCCTTGGTCTTGTCTCACACACACACCTTGTGAGAGACCTGGTCTTGTCTCACACACCTTGTGAGAGACCTGGTCTTCTCTCACACACACACACATTGTGAGAGCCTTGGTCTTGTGTCTCTCTCTCACACACACACACACACACACACACACACACACACACACACACACACACCTTGTGAGAGCCTTGGTCTTGTCTCACACACACACCTTGTGAGAGCCTTGGTCTTGTCTCACACACACACACACACACACACATTGTGAGAGCCTTGGTCTTGCCTCACACACACACACCTTGTGAGAGCCTTGGTCTTGTCTCACACACACACACACACACACACACAACCTTGTGAGAGCCTTGGTCTTGTCTCTCACACCTTGTGAGAACCTTGGTCTTGTCACACATACCTTGTGAGATCCTTGGTGTTGTCACACACACACACACACACACACACACACACACACACACACACACACACACACACACACACACACACACACACACACACCTTGTGAGAGCCTTGGTCTTGTCTCACACACACAGACACACACACACACACCTTGTGAGAGCCTTGGTCTTGTCTCACACACCTTGTGAGAGCCTTGGTCTTGTCACACACCTTGTGAGAGCCTTGGTCTTATCTCACACACACACACCTTGTGAGAGCCTTGGTCTTATCTCACACACACACACACACACCTTGTGAGAGTCTTGGTCTTGTCTCACACACACACACACACACACCTTGTGAGAGCCTTGGTCTTGTCTCACACACACACACCTTGTGAGAGCCTTGGTCTTGTCTCACACACACACCTTGTGAGAGTCTTGGTCTTGTCTCACACACCTTGTGAGAGCCTTGGTCTTGTCACACACCTTGTGAGAGCCTTGGTCTTGTCTCACACACACATACACCTTGTGAGAGCCTTGGTCTTGTCTCACACACACACACACACCTTGTGAGAGCCGTGGTCTTGTCTCACACACACACCTTGTGAGAGTCTTGGTCTTGTCTCACACACACACACCTTGTGAGAGCCTTGGTCTTGTCTCACACACCTTGTGAGAGCCTTGGTCTTGTCTCACACACCTTGTGAGAGCCTTTGTCTTGTCTCACACACACACCTTGTGAGAGCCTTGGTCTTGTCTCACACACACACACCTTGTGAGAGTCTTGGTCTTGTCTCACACACACACCTTGTGAGAGCCTTGGTCTTGTCTCTCACACCTTGTGAGAGCCTTGGTCTTGTCTCACACACACCTTGAGAGAGCCTTGGTCTTGTCTCACACACACATACACCTTGTGAGAGCCTTGGTCTTGTCTCACACACACACACACACCTTGTGAGAGCCTTGGTCTTGTCTCACACATACACATCTTGTGAGAGCCTTGGTCTTGTCTCACACACACACACCTTGTGAGAGCCTTGGTCTTGTCACACACGCACACACCTCGTGAGAGCCTTGGTCTTGTCTAACACACACCTTGTGAGAGCCTTGGTCTTGTCTCACACACCTTGTGAGAGCCTTGGTCTTGTCTCACACATACACACCTTGTGAGAGCCTTGGTCTTGTCTCACACACCTTGTGAGAGCCTTGGTCTTGTCTCACACATACACACCTTGTGAGAGCCTTGGTCTTGTTTCACACACACACACACACACCTTGTGAGAGCCTTGGTCTTGTCTCACACACACACACCTTGTGAGAGCCTTGGTCTTGTCTCACACACACACACACACACCTTGTGAGAGCCTTGGTCTTGTCTCACACACACACACCTTGTGAGAGCCTTGGTCTTGTCTCACACACACACCTTGTGAGAGACCTGGTCTTGTCTCACACACACACCTTGTGAGAGACCTGGTCTTGTCTCACACACACACATTGTGAGAGCCTTGGTCTCGTCTCACACACACACACCTTGTGAGAGCCTTGGTCTTGTCTCTCTCACACACACACACCTTGTAAGAGCCTTGGTCTTGTCAAACACACACCTTGTGAGAGACCTGGTCTTCTGTCACACACACACACATTGTGAGAGCCTTGGTCTTGTGTCTCTCTCTCTCTCTCTCTCACACACACACACACACACCTTGTGAGAGCCTTGGTCTTGTCTCACACACACACCATGTGAGAGCCTTGGTCGTGTCTCACACACACACACACACACACACACACACACACACACACACACACACACACACACACACACACACACACACACACCTTGTGAGAGCCTTGGTCTTGCCTCACACACACACACCTTGTGAGAGCCTTGGTCTTGTCTCACACACACACACACACACACAGACACAGACACACACACACACACACACACACACACACACACACACACACACACACACACAACCTTGTGAGAGCCTTGGTCTTGTCTCTCACACCTTGTGAGAGCCTTGGTCTTGTCTCACACACACACACACACACACACACACACACACACACACACACACACACACACACACACACACACACACCTTGTGAGAGCCTTGGTCTTGTCACACACGCACACACCTTGTGAGAGCCTTGGTCTTGTCTAACACACACCTTGTGAGAGCCTTGGTCTTGTCTCACACACCTTGTGAGAGCCTTGGTCTTGTCTCACACATACACACCTTGTGAGAGCCTTGGTCTTGTTTCACACACACACACACACCTTGTGAGAGCCTTGGTCTTGTCTCACACACACACACCTTGTGAGAGCCTTGGTCTTGTCTCACACACACACACACACCTTGTGAGAGCCTTGGTCTTGTCTCACACACACACACCTTGTGAGAGCCTTGGTCTTGTCTCACACACACACCTTGTGAGAGACCTGGTCTTGTCTCACACACCTTGTGAGAGCCTTGGTCTTGTCTCACACACACACATTGTGAGAGCCTTGGTCTCGTCTCACACACACACACCTTGTGAGAGCCTTGGTCTTGTCTCTCTCACACACACACACCTTGTAAGAGCCTTGGTCTTGTCAAACACACACACCTTGTGAGAGCCTTGGTGTTGTCACACACACACACACACACACACACACACACACACACACACACACACACACACACACACACACACACACACACACACACACACACCTTGTGAGAGCCTTGGTCTTGTCTCACACACCTTGTGAGAGCCTTGGTCTTGTCACACACCTTGTGAGAGCCTTGGTCTTATCTCACACACACACACACCTTGTGAGAGCCTTAGTCTTATCTCACACACACACACACATACCTTGTGAGAGTCTTGGTCTTGTCTC
>NW_027189183.1:212820-240320 GCF_040958095.1 Procambarus clarkii | reverse complement strand
ACCTTGTGAGAGCCTTGGTCTTGTCTCTCACAAACACACACACACACCTTGTGAGAGCCTCGGTCTTGTCTCACACACCTTGTGAGAGCCTTGGTCTTGTCAAACACACACCTTGTGAGAGCCTTTGTCTCGTCTCACACACACACACACCTTGTGAGAGCCTTGGTCTTGTCTCTCACACACACCTTGTGAGAGCCTTGGTCTTGTCTCACACACACACCTTGTGAGAGACCTGGTCTTGTCTCACACACACACCTTGTGAGAGCCTTGGTCGTGTCTCACACACACACATTGTGAGAGCCTTGGTCTCGTCTCACACACACACACCTTGTGAGAGCCTTGGTCTTGTCTCTCTCACACACACACCTTGTAAGAGCCTTGGTCTTGTCAAACACACACACCTTGTGAGAGACCTGGTCTTGTCTCACACACACACTTTGTGAGAGCCTTGGTCTTGTGTCTCACACACACACACACACACACACACCTTGTGAGAGCCTTGGTCTTGTCTCACACACACACCTTGTCAGAGCCTTGGTCTCGTCTCACACACACACACCTTGTGAGAGCCTTGGTCTTGTGTCTCTCTCACACACACACACACACCTTGTGAGAGCCTTGGTCTTGTCTCACACACACACACACTCAGCCTTGTGAGAGCCTTGGTCTTGTCACACACACACACATACACACACACACACACACACACACACACACACACACACACCTTGTGAGAGCCTTGGTCTTGTCTCACACACACACATTGTGAGAGCCTTGGTCTCGTCTCACACACACACACCTTGTGAGAGCCTTGGTCTTGTCTCACACACACCTTGTGAGAGCCTTGGTCTCGTCTCACACACACACACCTTGTGAGAGCCTTGGTCTTGTCTCACACACACCTTGTGAGAGCCTTGGTCTCGTCTCACACACACACACCTTGTAAGAGCCTTGGTCTTGTCAAACACACACACCTTGTGAGAGACCTGGTCTTGTCTCACACACACACTTTGTGAGAGCCTTGGTCTTGTGTCTCTCACACACACACACACACACACCTTGTGAGAGCCTTGGTCTTGCCTCACACACACACACACCTTGTGAGAGCCTTGGTCTTGTCTCACACACACCTTGTGAGAGCCTTGGTCATGTCCCACACACCTTGTGAGAGCCTTGGTTTTGTCTCACACACACTCACCTTGTGAGAGCCTTGGTCTTGTCACACACACACACCTTGTGAGAGCCTTGGTCTTGTCACACACACACACACACACACACACACACACACACACACACACACACACACACACACACTCAGCCTTGTGAGAGCCTTGGTCTTGTCTCTCACACCTTGTGAGAGCCTTAGTCTTGTCACACACACACACACACACACACACACACCTTGTGTGAGCCTTGGTCTTGTCTCTCACAAACACACACACACACCTTGTGAGAGCCTCGGTCTTGTCTCACACACCTTGTGAGAGCCTTGGTCTTGTCAAACACACACCTTGTGAGAGCCTTTGTCTCGTCTCACACACACACACACCTTGTGAGAGCCTTGGTCTTGTCTCTCACACACACCTTGTGAGAGCCTTGGTCTTGTCTCACACACGCACCTTGTGAGAGACCTGGTCTTGTCTCACACACACACCTTGTGAGAGCCTTGGTCTTGTCTCACACACACACATTGTGAGAGCCTTGGTCTCGTCTCACACACACACACCTTGTGAGAGCCTTGGTCTTGTCTCACACACACACACCTTGTAAGAGCCTTGGTCTTGTCAAACACACACACCTTGTGAGAGACCTGGTCTTGTCTCACACACACACTTTGTGAGAGCCTTGGTCTTGTGTCTCTCTCACACACACACACACACACACACACCTTGTGAGAGCCTTGGTCATGTCTCACACACACACCTTGTGAGAGCCTTGGTCTTGTCTCACACACACACACACACACACCTTGTGAGAGCCTTCGTCTTGCCTCACACACACACACCTTGTGAGAGCCTTGGTCTTGTCTCACACACACCTTGTGAGAGCCTTGGTCATGTCTCACACACCTTGTGAGAGCCTTGGTTTTGTCTCACACACACTCACCTTGTGAGAGCCTTGGCCTTGTCACACACACACACCTTGTGAGAGCTTTGGTCTTGTCTCACACACACACACACACACCTTGTGAGAGCCTTGGTCTTGTCTCACACACACACACCTTGTGAGAGCCGTGGTCTTGTCTCACACACACACACCTTGTGAGAGCCTTGGTCTTGTCTCACACACCTTGTGAGAGCCTTGGTCTTTTCTCACACACACACCTTGTGAGAGCCTTGGTCTTGCCTCACACACACACACCTTGTGAGAGCCTTGGTCTTGTCTCACACACACACCTTGTGAGAGACCTGGTCTTGTCTCACACACACACCTTGTGAGAGCCTTGGTCTTGCCTCACACACACACACCTTGTGAGAGCCTTGGTCTTGTCTCACACACACCTTGTGAGAGCCTTGGTCATGTCTCACACACCTTGTGAGAGCCTTGGTTTTGTCTCACACACACTCACCTTGTGAGAGCCTTGGCCTTGTCACACACACACACCTTGTGAGAGCTTTGGTCTTGTCTCACACACACACACACACACCTTGTGAGAGCCTTGGTCTTGTCTCACACACACACACCTTGTGAGAGCCGTGGTCTTGTCTCACACACACACACCTTGTGAGAGCCTTGGTCTTGTCTCTCACAAACACACACACACACCTTGTGAGAGCCTCGGTCTTGTCTCACACACCTTGTGAGAGCCTTGGTCTTGTCAAACACACACCTTGTGAGAGCCTTTGTCTCGTCTCACACACACACACACCTTGTGAGAGCCTTGGTCTTGTCTCTCACACACACCTTGTGAGAGCCTTGGTCTTGTCTCACACACACACATTGTGAGAGACCTGGTCTTGTCTCACACACACACTTTGTGAGAGCCTTGGTCTTGTGTCTCTCACACACACACACACACACACCTTGTGAGAGCCTTGGTCTTGCCTCACACACACACACACCTTGTGAGAGCCTTGGTCTTGTCACACACATACACACACACACACACACACACACACACACACACACACACACACACACACACACACACACACACATACACACACACACACACACCTTGTGAGAGCCTTGGTCTTGTCTCACACACACACATTGTGAGAGCCTTGGTCTCGTCTCACACACACACACCTTGTGAGAGCCTTGGTCTTGTCTCACACACACCTTGTGAGAGCCTTGGTCTCGTCTCACACACACACACACCTTGTGAGAGCCTTGGTCTTGTCTCACACACACCTTGTGAGAGCCTTGGTCTCGTCTCACACACACACACCTTGTAAGAGCCTTGGTCTTGTCAAACACACACACCTTGTGAGAGACCTGGTCTTGTCTCACACACACACTTTGTGAGAGCCTTGGTCTTGTGTCTCTCTCTCACACACACACACACACCTTGTGAGAGCCTTGGTCTTGCCTCACACACACACACACCTTGTGAGAGCCTTGGTCTTGTCTCACACACACCTTGTGAGAGCCTTGGTCATGTCTCACACACCTTGTGAGAGCCTTGGTCTTGTCTCACACACACACACACACACACCTTGTGAGAGCCTTGGTCTTGTCTCTCACAAACACACACACACACCTTGTGAGAGCCTCGGTCTTGTCTCACACACCTTGTGAGAGCCTTGGTCTTGTCAAACACACACCTTGTGAGAGCCTTTGTCTCGTCTCACACACACACACACCTTGTGAGAGCCTTGGTCTTGTCTCTCACACACACCTTGTGAGAGCCTTGGTCTTGTCTCACACACACACCTTGTGAGAGCCTTGGTCTTGTCTCACACACACACACACACTCAGCCTTGTGAGAGCCTTGGTCTTGTCTCTCACACCTTGTGAGAGCCTTGGTCTTGTCACACACACACACACACACACACACACACACACACACACACACACACACACACACACACACACACACACACACACACACACCTTGTGAGAGCCTTGGTCTTGTCTCACACACACACACACCTTGTGAGAGCCTTGGTCTTGTCTCACACACACACACACACACCTTGTGAGAGCCTTGGTCGTGTCTCACACATACGCACACACCTTGTGAGAGCCTTGGTCTTGTCTCACACACACACACACACACACACACACACACACACACACACACCCACCTTGTGAGAGCCTTGGTCTTGTCTCACACACACACACCTTGTGAGAGCCTTGTTAATAACAAGGAGGTGTATAGCCAATGTATACACCTCTCCCTGTTCTCCCTGGCCACGGGGACGTTGAGCTCTGAAGTCATCCCAAGGTGTCCTCCCAAGGATACCTGACCTGACGTCATAAAAGCAGCTACAGTCGTTATTCTCGCTCACTGCTGAAGAGGATCCCAGTTTGGGATAGAAAGATACAAACAACATTTCCTCATGTGCAGGCGATGAGTCACAATAACGTGGCTAAAGTATGTTGACCAGACCACACACTAGAAGGTGAAGGGACGACGACGTGTCGGTCCGTCCTGGACCATTCTCAAGTCGATTGAGAATGGTCCAGGACGGACCGAAACGTCGTCGTCCCTTCACCTTCTAGTGTGTGGTCTGGTCAACAATTTCCTTATGTTTTCAAAATAGTGGGTTATTATTTTCACTGATTAGTGCACCGCTGGACTTCTTTCTCCTCTACACCCATGATGAATCTCCCTCCAACACCCATGATGAATCTCCCTCCAACACCCATGATGAATCTCCCTCCAACACCCATGATGAATCTCCCTCCAACACCCATGATGAATCTCGCTCCAACACCCATGATGAATCTCCCTCCAACACCCATGATGAATCTCCCTCCAACACCCATGATGAATCTCCCTCCAACACCCATGATGAATCTCGCTCCAACACCCATGATGAATCTCCCTCCAACACCCATGATGAATCTCCCTCCAACACCCATGATGAATCTCGCTCCAACACCCATGATGAATCTCCCTCCAACACCCATGATGAATCTCCCTCCAATACTCATGATGAATCTCCCTCCAACACTCATGATGAATCTCCTTCCAACACCCATGATGAATCTCCCTCCAACACCCATGATGAATCTCCCTCCAACACTCATGATGAATCTCCCTCCAACACTCATGATGAATCTCCCTCCAACAACCATGATGACTCTCCCTCCAACAACCATGATGACTCTCCCTCCAACACCCATGATGAATCTCCCTCCAACACCCATGATGACTCTCCCTCCAACACCCATGATGACTCTCCCTCCAACACCCATGATGAATCTCCCTCCAACACCCATGATGAATCTCCCTCCAACACCCATGATGAATCTCCCTCCAACACCCATGATGAATCTCCCTCCAACACCCATGGTGACTCTCCCTCCAACACCCATGGTGACTCTCCCTCCAACACCCATGATGAATCTCCCTCCAACACCCATGATGAATCTCCCTCCAACACCCATGATGACTCTCCCTCCAACACCCATGGTGACTCTCCCTCCAACACCCATGGTGACTCTCCCTCCAACACCCATGGTGACTCTCCCTCCAACACCCATGGTGACTCTCCCTCTAACACCCATGGTGAATCTTCTGCCCTGAATACCAAGAGAACAAAGGTGTGATATTCTCTCACGGTGTCAACAAGAACAGGTGTGTCCTTCACAGTGTCTACAAGAACAGGTGTGTCCTTCACAGTGTCTACAAGAACAGGTGTGTCCTTCACAGTGTCTACAAGAACAGGTGTGTCCTTCACAGTGTCTACAAGAACAGGTGTGTCCTTCACAGTGTCTACAAGAACAGGTGTGTCCTTCACAGTGTCTACAAGAACAGGTGTGTCCTTCACAGTGTCAACAAGAACAGGTGTGTCCTTCACAGTGTCTACAAGAACAGGTGTGTCCTTCACAGTGTCAACAAGAACAGGTGTGTCCTTCACAGTGTCAACAAGAACAGGTGTGTCCTTCACAGTGTCTACAAGAACAGGTGTGTCCTTCACAGTGTCTACAAGAACAGGTGTGTCCTTCACAGTGTCAACAAGAACAGGTGTGTCCTTCACAGTGTCTACAAGAACAGGTGTGTCCTTCACAGTGTCTACAAGAACAGGTGTGTCCTTCACAGTGTCAACAAGAACAGGTGTGTCCTTCACAGTGTCTACAAGAACAGGTGTGTCCTTCACAGTGTCTACAAGAACAGGTGTGTCCTTCACAGTGTCTACAAGAACAGGTGTGTCCTTCACAGTGTCTACAAGAACAGGTGTGTCCTTCACAGTGTCTACAAGAACAGGTGTGTCCTTCACAGTGTCTACAAGAACAGGTGTGTCCTTCACAGTGTCTACAAGAACAGGTGTGTCCTTCACAGTGTCTACAAGAACAGGTGTGTCCTTCACAGTGTCTACAAGAACAGGTGTGTCTTTCCACTTTTGGTGTCCATAAGTGTGGTAATGTTTTAGTTAAGAGTTTGCCCGAGTATATCAGATCATTTCTCGAAGACAAGATTAAAATCTACTCTACTGAGAGCGATTAATAATACTTCAAACTACATCAGGCAATTTCAATTTAAAAATAAATTTTCTTGACACTGCAACTTTTCAACAATTAAGTTTTTTTTTTGCACAAAATGGTGCTAACTGAATAGGAAAGGAACAAAGAAAAAGTTAATAACAAACTCAATAGAGTCCATAACAATAGTTAAGGAATCTATTGAGTCTATCCTAATACTATTAAGAAATAATATTTGGTCAAAATTCTTACTTAAAGAGAATGTTGTGAATCTGACACAGTGTTGACTAAACACCAAACTGAATTACTATGATTTGGTCTTAATTTTGACATGAAGAATAAGAGTAATAACACGTTGGATTACATCATTCACTTTGACAGTTTATGAGTCACAATAATTATGATCAGGATCTCCATTGTCTTAAAGTATGATGTTACTAGCAATCGTTGCTAATAATGTTGTGGGTGCTTTTCTTGGCTAATAATATGGGTGCTTTACTTGGCTAATAATGTGGGTGCTTTACTTGGCTAATAATGTGGGTGCTTTACTTGGCTAATAATATGGGTGCTTTACTTGGCTAATAATATGGGTGCTTTACTTGGCTAATAATGTGGGTGCTTTACTTGGCTAATAATGTGGGTGCTTTACTTGGCTAATAATGTGGGTGCTTTACTTGGCTAATAATATGGGTGCTTTACTTGGCTAATAATGTGGGTGCTTTACTTGGCTAATAATGTGGGTGCTTTACTTGGCTAATAATATGGGTGCTTTACTTGGCTAATAATATGGGTGCTTTACTTGGCTAATAATGTGGGTGCTTTACTTGGCTAATAATGTGGGTGCTTTACTTGGCTAATAATGTGGGTGCTTTACTTGGCTAATAATATGGGTGCTTTACTTGGCTAATAATGTGGGTGCTTTACTTGGCTAATAATGTGGGTGCTTTACTTGGCTAATAATGTGGGTGCTTTACTTGGCTAATAATATGGGTGCTTTACTTGGCTAATAATATGGGTGCTTTACTTGGCTAATAATATGGGTGCTTTACTTGGCTAATAATGTGGGTGCTTTGCTTGGCTAATAATATGGGTGCTTTACTTGGCTAATAATGTGGGTGCTTTACTTGGCTAATAATGTGGGTGCTTTACTTGGCTAATAATGTGGGTGCTTTACTTGGCTAATAATGTGGGTGCTTTACTTGGCTAATAATGTGGGTGCTTTACTTGGCTAATAATGTGGGTGCTTTACTTGGCTAATAATGTGGGTGCTTTACTTGGCTAATAATGTGGGTGCTTTACTTGGCTAATAATGTGGGTGCTTTACTTGGCTAATAATATGGGTGCTTTACTTGGCTAATAATGTGGGTGCTTTACTTGGCTAATAATGTGGGTGCTTTACTTGGCTAATAATGTGGGTGCTTTACTTGGCTAATAATATGGGTGCTTTACTTGGCTAATAATATGGGTGCTTTGCTTGGCTAATAATGTGGGTGCTTTACTTGGCTAATAATATGGGTGCTTTACTTGGCTAATAATATGGGTGCTTTACTTGGCTAATAATATGGGTGCTTTACTTGGCTAATAATGTGGGTGCTTTGCTTGGCTAATAATGTGGGTGCTTTGCTTGGCTAATAATGTGGGTGCTTTACTTGGCTAATAATATGGGTGCTTTACTTGGCTAATAATGTGGGTGCTTTACTTGGCTAATAATGTGGGTGCTTTACTTGGCTAATAATGTGGGTGCTTTGCTTGGCTAATAATGTGGGTGCTTTACTTGGCTAATAATGTGGGTGCTTTACTTGGCTAATAATGTGGGTGCTTTACTTGGCTAATAATGTGGGTGCTTTACTTGGCTAATAATGTGGGTGCTTTGCTTGGCTAATAATATGGGTGTTGCTAAACGATACCAATTAGCACTGATGAATCTCAAAAAGAATGATAAAATTATAATTGCCAATCCCGATAAAGGGGATAAAATAGTAATTGTCAACAGAACATATTACTGGGGACAAGCAGCTGTATTACTCTCAGACACATACTTAGGATAAACTGACTCAAGATCCGCTCGTATCGGCTGCTTCAGAGTTCAATAAAAATAATCTGAAACATTGGGAAGAACAAAGACATAAATCAGCTCCTAGAAAGGTTTAAGGTCAGTAACCCAAGTTTACCATACATCTATGGTCTACCCAAAACCCATAAGGTTGACAGACCTTTACGGCCCATAAGTCATGTAGAGATGGAGCGTAAAGGTTTGCCCCCAGGAAAGAAGTTCTCTTTCCTGTAAGTTAGTGAAATGGCTGAGTAGTACATTGTTCCCTTCATGGTTGTCTTCTCTGACTCGCACATTAAGCACTCTGAAGACTTATTAACGGCTTGCTGCATCTATTAACGTATTCTCGTTTCAAAATAGTTTATACTGTCAACAATATGGGTGCAGTTTTGGCAGTCCCTTATCTCCAGTGTTATCTAACCTGTATATGGAATACTTCCAGACATGTGTCCTTTCTCAGATCAAACCTCATGACATGATTTGTTACAGCTATGTTGATGTCATATTTACATAGAGAAGGGCCCTCAGCGTTGAGAGGCTGAACGCTTTAAATTTGATTCTGGCGACTAAAGTTAAATGGGAGTCAGATGATAAATTACCCTTTCTAAACTTCTTAGTAATAAGGAATAACACTTCATTGAGCTTCAGCATGTACAGGAAAGATACACATACAGGTAACTACCTCCATTACTTCAGCGATCACGCCAAGAAAGTCAAAAGTAGTGTTGCTTCAGATCTTTTCTTAACAGCATTGCGAGTCTGTAGTCCTCAGTGGTTACACAATGAAACCAATAAAATAAACAGTCAGCTCAATAGAATAGGATGGATGGTTCCTGGGCGAAGCTTTAAAACTTGCCATAGCATATTACTACCAGACTGACACCACTAGGCAGACCAGACTGACACCACTAGGCAGACCAGACTGACACCACTAGGCAGACCAGACTGACACCACTAGGCAGACCAGACTGACACCACCAGGCAGACCAGACTGACACCACTAGGCAGACCAGACTGACACCACTAGGCAGACCAGACTGACACCACTAGGCAGACCATCTTGACACCACTAGGCAGACCAGACTGACACCACTAGGCAGACCAGACTGACACCACTAGGCAGACCAGACTGACACCACTAGGCAGCAGGAGATCGCTACTAACAACAACTTGGTCATCCCATATAGTTCTAACTTAGAGCACACCGCTAAGAACTTGAGCAAAATACGTAAAACTAAATTAATTTTCAGTTACCTAAATAAAGTCAGAAATGAAACAGTAGACATGAGAAGACAGTTCGTAGGGGCCGTGATGAGGGTCTGCACAACCCTGTTAAGCCCACTCCACCAACAGCTGCCAGAGACACTAAAGGACACAACGGATCTCCTAAACAGGATACAAGCGATCAGGGAACCACATCCTTGATGACAGGACTGTCCCCCATGGGGCAGTCTGGTTTTGGTTTGACTGGTTTTCAAACAGGAAGAGCCTGCGTAACAAATCTACTTAGTTTTTATGATAGAGTCATAAAGATACTACAGGAAAGAGGTGGTTGGGTCGGCTGTGTCTATCTGGACCTAAAAAGGCTTTTGACTCAGTCCCTCACAAGAGGCTGTTCTAGAAACTGAAACATGTTGGAGGAGTGAAGGGAGACTTCTGACATGGATGATTTTTTTTTTTTTACTGACAGAGATGAGACAATGTATCTGACAAGAGGAGCGTTACTGGCGGAGTACCACAGGGTTCAGTTCTTGCACCAGTAATGTTCATCGTCTACATAAACCATCTGCCAGAAGGAATACAGAATTATATGAACATGTTTGCTGATGATGCTACGATACTGGGGAAGATAGGAGACGCAGACGTGTAATGCCCTTCAAAACGATCTAGCTAAAACAAGTACTTGGAGCGTCAAGTGACAAATGGAATTCAATGTGAATAAGTGTTATCTACTGGACGCCCTCATACCACACTAACAGGAGAGAAGAGGCCGTCCTCACACATCTGTACCTACACTGCACTGGTCACTGCAACATTACTCTAATCCTACATAATTCACAGCAATTTCCTAACATCTGTTTGTAAAATTTCAAAGCAATCGTTGGAGAACTTTCGGAGATTAGCGGTTATGCACAAACGAACATTTCCATTTGTATTTATATAGATTTGGGTTCTTTTACATCTGTCAAGGAAGAGTTTCAGACCAGTATTAACATTTATGAACTAGGGTTTTAGACATGTAAGTAGCACAAGAGAATGTGTGGAGTGAGTGTATGTGTACGAATGTTATTGTAGTTAGGTGTTAAAAGTCACTTGTAACACTTAACTACAACAGGTAAACACATCAGGGAACTCAACCTTAGTCAAGAGCTGCATGAATCAGGTTAATCATACTTATTAGAGCATCAATTGTGCTCTTCGGGGTCCGAAGCCATATTGAATAAGATGCTACATTTCTATTGGTCTATATCACTCAATATAACCAATCAGGTTAAGATATTTTCATAATCTTTTGTTAATAATTTTTATTTTACATGTAGAGCAACCAAAATTGTGGCGTGTCTTTGTGGAAAGCGGCTCGAAACCCGCCATATATATACATAAATCCCTGGAGGAGACCAGCATAAGCCTTGCATCATGCCGGCATGGTGTCATTCTTAAGATGTGCAACATGACTCGTGGTGAGGGCTTTCAACTGTGCACAAAACATCGGTCAAGATGTAATATGCCAGTACTGGCCGCGGCCAATGATAATTGAAGAGAAGAATTCGAGATTTGGCTTACTGGAGACAAAGCCATTCTTAGGTGTTCTGCATTCCAAAGCACATATATGGTATTGCTAGGTAAGCAATTATTATTTTGAAACATCTAGTTTTAAAAATGTCTGAAATAATGATGTGCCTGTAATACCCCTTTAATTTATGTTTTTAACATAATTTCATTCAAGTTAAAGAATGTTACCCAATTTCTTCCTTCACAGTGGAAACTTAACAAAACAATTGTTTGCCATTTTTAGATGTTATTCTATTATTCTATTCTAAGTTAAATTTAAAAATAATATTAAGTTTTATGTACAGTATATATCAAACAAATCAAATTTTTGTACATGTGTACATTTTTACTCATCCATAATGATAAGAGTAAAACAATTTGTATTTAAAGGTTTTATTTAAATATCTGCTCAAATTGCTTAGAATATCTCATGAAATAAAATAAAAATAAAATGTTTATTTAGGTAAGGTACATACATACAATAAATTTTTACAAAGATTGGTTGACTTATAGGTAGAGCTAGTACATACAATGCCTAAAGCCACTATTACGCAAAGCGTTTCGGGCATAAATTAATACCAATGTAGTATTTTGGAATCTTATGTAATAAAAATGCATGACTACAAATTCTCCTTCTTCCTCAACAAGTCTTCCCCAGTGAGCTTTGGGTCTGCATTCTTGGACTTTCCCTTCACAGTAAACACACAGTAGGAGATAACATTGTTGGGCAAGTGGAAGGTCTTACAACCAAAGATAATGTCCCTGACGACAAGATAATTGGCAGGAGCGAAAGGGAAAAGACCGACCCTTAAGGATCACTCTAAATGGAGGTAAACTGATGGTAATAAAGTACTAAGGAATGTTAGGAAATTACAAAATGATGAAGGGAAATTATGGTGATTACGATGAAATCTTTTTAAAGCAACACAGAGATGCTGCAACAACCTCAGAGGCAAAACCACTACATGAGAGAAGGAACAAAGTGGAAATAATTCTTGTTTCTACAGGGTGATAAGGGTGGACAAGCTGGTGAAATGGTACACAAAGACTAATCATCAATATCACTAGAGAAAGGGGAAGTAAGAACAAGGGGGAAGGTAGGGCCTCGTAGCCTGGTGGATAGCGCGCAGGACTCGTAATTCTGTGGCGCGGGTTCAATTCCCGCACGAGGCAGAAACAAATGGGCAAAGTTTCTTTTACCCTGAATGCCCCTGTTACCTAGCAGTAAATAGGTACCTGGGTGTTAGTCAGCTGTCACGGGCTGCTTCCTGGGGGTGGAGGCCTGGTCGAGGACCGGGCCGCGGGGACACTAAAAAAGCCCCGAAATCATCTCAAGATAACTTCAAGATAAGGTAACATGTTGCTGAAAACCCGCACCCGCACTAACATAGATGGAGTGAGATAAAAACAATACCAAAGCTAAACGATATAATACAGTTGCAGACGCCAAACATGGTCGCACTCATGCAGGAGAAACTCAAAGATATTTTAAATGTGGTCATATTTTAAAGGTGGTCAAGTGCTGCTCGATTTGGAGACGGGACAGAAAAATTAGGAAAGCAAGAGGCGTTGCCTTGCTTATGGGAGAACACCAGTCTTGTCTACCTTGTGTAGCATGCGGGTATCAACGACCATGCGGCCGGTCTTCGACCAGGTCTCCCGGCTGGTCGTCTGGTCAACCAGGCTGTTGGACGCGGCTCCTCACAGCCTGACATATGAATCACAACCTGGCTGATCAGGTATTATTTTCAAGTGTTTGTCAAGTTCTCCCTTGAACGCTATTGAGGGATCGGCGAGTTATGCCCCTCATGTGTAGCAGGAGAGTGTTGGAAAGTCTTGGACCCTTGATGTTGATGGGGTTCTCTCTGAGAGTACCAATTGCACCTCAGCTTTTTAATGGAGATATTTTGCACATCCTGCCATGCCTATTGGTTTCATGTGATGTAATCTCTGTGATCAGATTTGTAACCAGTCCCTCTAATATCTTCCACAGGTAGATTATTATCTCTCTCTCTCTCTCGCCTGCGCTCTAGAGAATACAGACTTAGAACTTTGAGTCAATATCAATAATTAAGATGCCTTGTAGAGTAGATTTTAGTGATAAAAGATCTTTGCACGCTCTCTAGGTACATAATCATTTAAACATAGAAAACAGTAGAGGGGCTGGTCCCAAACCTGCACACAGCAATAACACCACATGAGACCAGAAGGCATGGCAGGATGTGCAGAACACCTCCGTTGAAAAGCAGAAGTGAAATAGATACTCTGAGAAAGAACTCCAACGTCGGAGTCTCGAAACTGTTCAACAGGTTTCCACTACACATAACAGGCATAACTGGCCGACCTCTCGCACTGTTCATGTGTTCAACTTTATAAACACCTCCAAAAAATAACTGATACGTCAGGCTGCGAGCAGCCGCATCCAACAGCCTGGTTGACCAGTCCAGCAACCAGGAGGCCTGGTCGAAGACCGGGCCGTGGGGACGCTAAGCTCAGAAATCATAACAAGGTAAACACAAGGTAGGTCAGCAGTTTCTCCGGCTCTGAATGAGGCTGTTAGTATGCAACAATATTCCACCCTAGAGAACACTAGTGTCTTAACAAGTATCATCACTAGTACATTTCAAGACACTAGTGCTTGAAAAATTTGATTCCGTTTTATATATGGTTTCCGTTTTTACATTATCGTTTTTTTCCATAGCGCAGGAGCTGGAACTTATTTTCATTAATCACATTATTATCTGTGTCCCATTGAAAGACCCAATTTACATCCGATTGGAGGTTTGCCATGTCCAATATACTGTCTACCCGCATGGAAACCTTAGTGTCATCTGAATAATGATATATTACTGTAGTTTGTTTCCTTGTCAATGTCTGATATCATCCAGATGATTGAAATGAACAAAATAGGATGCACAAGGTCCAACACTGGGACTCAGGACGGTTGACGGGAGAATGATAGTTTGACAAAAACATGACCTTGAGAAGAAGTATAGGTTAGGAATCGTCTTCAAAGAATTTTCAAAGAATTACTCATCATTGCTATCTAAAATAATTAGGAGAGCCAAAACTAAATACTACGAAAATAAATTTACCCACACAAAGGGCAACATTAAGAAAACATGGAGCACAATTTCCCAAATATTGGGATCAAATAAGATTTTAAATAACAAACCAATACTCCTGTCAAATAATGATGGTCTGCTTTCAGCCTCTGACACTGCTTTTGAGTTCAATAGGTTCTTCTCTTCCATTGGGTCATCCCTGGCAAATGATATTCCATCTTCCAGTACTAATATTCAGGACTATCTTACAGGTAACTATCCACAGTCTCTGTACCTGATGCCTACTAATGCCACTGATGTTACTGACATAATCATTTCCCTTAAAACCAAGTCTAGTGCCCTTGAGGAGATACCAACTCTTATTTACAAAAAAAACTCCAGATTTTTAGCTCCTGCCATTGCATTGCTCTTCGACAAGTCACTTGAACTCCAAACCTTTCCAGATATTCTAAAAAAAACCGAGAGTAACCCCTGTCCACAAATGTGGTGATCCCACTGATGTTAACAACTTCAGACCGATATCAATTCTGCCAAACTTGTCTAAAATATTTGAAAAACTTATCTACAAGCAGCTTTACTCTTATCTAGCAAAACACAATATACTTAGCTCTTGTCAATATGGCTTCAGACCCAAAAAAAGCACTAACGATGCACTTATTAGTATGATTAACTTGATACATGCAGCTCTTGATAAAAATGAGTTCCCTGTTGGGATATGTGGACCTGCGTAAGGCTTTTGACACTGTAAACCACCAGAACCTTCTTCTTAAATTACATCATTATGGAGTCAGAGGACACTCCCTGCAATACCTCAAATCTTATCTTACTGACAGGCTCCAGTATGTTTCTGTGCATAATTCAATTTCTCCCACCCTACCCATCAACATTGGTGTTCCCCAGGGCAGCATACTTGGCCCTCTCCTCTTTTTCATCTACATTAATGACCTTCCAAATGCCTCAACATCTCAAACCAATTCTATTTGCTGACGACACGACCTTCAATTACTCCAGCCCTGACCCTCTTGCTCTAAATGTCACAGTGAATACTGAGCTAAATAAAGTCCATCACTGGCTAACTGTCAACAAACTCACCCTCAATATTGACAAAACTTTCTATATTTTGTTTGGCAATAAATCCTCAAATCAAATAAATCTCAGGATTAACAATACCCAAATTTGTAACAAAGTAGATGGCAAATTCCTTGGCGTTCTCATTGACCAAAACTGAATTTCCAGGGACACATTTTAAACATCAAAAAAAGTTTCAAAAACTGTTGGCATTCTTTCTAAGATCAGATATTATGTACCTCGCCCTGCCCTGGTGACACACTATTACTCTCTCATCTATCCTTATCTCACCTATGGTATTTGTGCTTGGGGTTCTACTACCCAAAATCATTTACGTCCTCTAATTACTCACACAAAGCTGCTATTAGGACAATATCTAACTCTGGCCCCAGACATCACTCGGTACCCTTACTCAAATCTCTGAATATGTTAGATATTAAGTCACTGCACATCCTCTCATGTGTGTGTGTGTGTGTGTGTATATATATATATATATATATATATATATATATATATATATATATATATATATATATATATATATATATATATATATATATATATGTATATGTATATATGTATATATATATATATATGTCGTACCTAGTAGCCAGAACTCACTTCTATGCCTACTATGCAAGGCCCAATTTGCCTAATAAGCCAAGTTTTCATGAATTAATATATTTTCTTTATTTTTTTTCTTATGAAATGATAAAGCTACCCATTTCGTTATGTATGAGGTCAATATTTTTTTATTGGAGTTAAAATTAACGTAGATATATGACCGAACCTAACCAACCCTACCTAACCTAACCTAACCTATCTTTATAGGTTAGGTTAGGTTAGGTAGCTGAAAAGGTTAGGTTAGGTTAGGTAGGTTAGGTAGTCGAAAAACAATTAATTCATGATAACTTGGCTTATTAGGCAAATCGGGCCTTGCATAGTAGTCATAGAAGTGCGTTCTGGCTACTAGGTACGACATATATATATATATATGTATATGTCGTACCTAGTAGCCAGAACTCACTTCTCAGCCTACTATTCAAGGCCCGATTTGCCTAATAAGCCAAGTTTTCTTGAATTAATATATTTACTATAATTTTTTTCTTATGAAATGATAAAGCAACCCTTTTCTCTATGTATGAGGTCAATTTTTTTTATTGGAGTTAAAATTAACGTAGATATATGACCGAACCTAACCAACCCTACCTAACCTAACCTAACCTATATTTATAGGTAAGGTTAGGTTAGGTAGCCAAAAAAAGCTAGGTTAGGTTAGGTTAGGTAGGTTAGGTAGACGAAAAAACATTAATTCATGAAAACTTGGCTTATAAGGCAAATCGGGCCTTGAATAGTAGGCTGAGAAGTGCGTTCTGGCTATTAGGTACGACATATATATATATATATATATATATATATATATATATATATATATATATATATATATATATATATATATATGTATATATATATTAGTATATTTTGGTAGCAGTCTTTCCTGTAGACATATATTATTAAATATGACCGAAAAAGTAAGATTAATAATTCTAACACGAATTTTCTCAATCTTTCGTACATTACGCTTCACTGTTGGAGGTAAATCAAAAATCAATTCTCCAAAATTCATTTTTATTTCTAGTCTGACGCGACACGGGCGCGTTTCGTAAAACTTATTACATTTTCAAAGACTTTAGTTCACAAATACACAACTGAATAGAACTTACGTATCTCCGATTTTATATCTACATTTGAGTGAGGTGGAAGGGGTGATGTGGCATTAACACAAGACAGAACAAAATGTGGTATTAATAGGGTATTAATTTCATCAACACAAGACAGAACAAGGGTATTAATAGGGTATTAATTTCATCAACACAAGACAGAACACGAAACAATGGATATTGAATAGAAGTGTTTGTAGAAAGCCTATTGGTCCATATTTCTTGATGCTTCTATATTGGAGCGGAGTCTTGAGGTGGGTAGAATATAGTTGTGCAATAATTGGCTGTTGATTGCTGGTGTTGACTTCCTGATGTGTAGTGCCTCGCAAACGTCAAGCCGCCTGCTATCGCTGTATCTATCGATGATTTCTGTGTTGTTTACTAGGATTTCTCTGGCGATGGTTTGGTTGTGGGAAGAGATTATATGTTTCTTAATGGAGCCCTGTTGCTTATGCATCGTTAAACGCCTAGAAAGAGATGTTGTTGTCTTGCCTATATACTGGGTTTTTTGGAGCTTACAGTCCCCAAGTGGGCATTTGAAGGCATAGACGACGTTAGTCTCTTTTAAAGCGTTCTGTTTTGTGTCTGGAGAGTTTCTCATGAGTAGGCTGGCCGTTTTTCTGGTTTTATAGTAAATCGTCAGTTGTATCCTCTGATTTTTGTCTGTAGGGATAACGTTTCTATTAACAATATCTTTCAGGACCCTTTCCTCCGTTTTATGAGCTGTGGAAAAGAAGTTCCTGTAAAATAGTCTGATAGGGGGTATAGGTGTTGTGTTAGTTGTCTCTTCAGAGGTTGCATGGCTTTTCACTTTCCTTCTTATGATGTCTTCGACGAAACCATTGGAGAAGCCGTTATTGACTAGGACCTGCCTTACCCTACATAGTTCTTCGTCGACTTGCTTCCATTCTGAGCTGTGGCTGAGAGCACGGTCGACATATGCGTTAACAACACTCCTCTTGTACCTGTCTGGGCAGTCGCTGTTGGCATTTAGGCACATTCCTATGTTTGTTTCCTTAGTGTAGACTGCAGTGTGGAAACCTCCGCCCTTTTCCATGACTGTTACATCTAGAAAGGGCAGCTTCCCATCCTTTTCCATCTCGTAAGTGAAACGCAGCACGGAACTCTGCTCAAATGCCTCCTTCAGCTCCTGCAGATGTCTGACATCAGGTACCTGTGTAAAAATGTCGTCAACATACCTGCAGTATATGGCCGGTTTCAAGTTCATGTCGACTAAGACTTTTTGCTCGATGGTACCCATGTAGAAGTTTGCAAACAGGACACCTAGGGGAGAACCCATGGCGACCCCATCTACTTGCTTATACATGTGCCCATCCGGGCTCAAGAAGGGTGCCTCTTTAGTACAAGCTTGGAGTAGTTTCCTCAGAATATTTTCTGGTATGTCAAGAGGAGTACAGGCTGGATCACGATACACTCTGTCGGCTATCATTCCGATTGTCTCGTCCACAGGTACGTTGGTGAACAGCGATTCTACGTCCAACGAGGCTCTTATCCCTGTGGCCCGTGTGCCCCGCAGTAAGTCAACAAATTCCTTTGGAGACTTCAGGCTGAAGGCGCAAGGAACATAAGGAGTCAGCAGGCCGTTGAGTTGCTTCGCCAGTCTGTACGTGGGTGTGGGTATCTGGCTAATGATTGGCCGAAGTGGGTTTCCAGGCTTGTGCGTCTTGACATTTCCATACGCATATCCAGGTTTATATTCCCCAATGATCTTTGGCAGGTGGAGTCCGGATTTCTTGGCGTTCACAGTTTCGATCAGTTTGTTGACCTTTGCTTTTAATTCGGCTGTAGTGTCCTTCGTTACCCTTTGGAACTTAGTTTGGTCAGAGAGTATGATGTTCATTTTCGCCAGATATTCGTCTTTTTTAAGAATGACATATATTGGCGACTTGTCACCTCTCCTGACAACTATCTCCTTGTTCTCACGAAGGTTTTTAGCTGCCGCTTTAAGCTCGGGGGACAGTATGGTGCTTCTGTAGTTGCCTCGATTCTTTCCTCCTTTTGCAATAAGTTCTGCTTGTAAGGTATCTTTGGTAGTGACCTTCTTTTGTGTCTCGAGGTCGAATATGTCGTCCAACAGAATTTCCAACTCTACTTTCCAGGCCATCTCACTCGGTCTGGACATAACATGACAGTTTATGCCCAGATTTAGGAGAGTGACTTGGTCCTCAGTGAGGTTAATTCCTGCAAGGTTCAGGAAGCCATCTCTTGGTCGTGGAATTGCCATAGGTCCTCCATATAATGTTGTTAGCACAAACAACATTATATGGAGGACCTATGGCAATTCCACGACCAAGAGATGGCTTCCTGAACCTTGCAGGAATTAACCACACTGAGGACCAAGTCACTCTCCTAAATCTGGGCATAAACTGTCATGTTATGTCCAGACCGAGTGAGATGGCCCGGAAAGTAGAGTTGTCGGAAAATCCGACACCATTTAATAATAATATCATACAGACAGATAAGAGCTGTGTTGTATAAACAAGTTACCCATAGAAAACGTAACTTGTAGTGGAATTACCGTCTAAGGAAAACGGGATATCATCACCACATACTATTATAATTCACCAGCTATTCTGCTGGGAATTGTTCTTAAATACATTAGTCTTTGGACTTTACCATCATAAAACATCTTATATAAATTAATTTAATTATCAGTAGTAAAGTAGAGTAAATGTGACCCTTCTATCACTTATTGACATCTGGACAAAGTAGGCCAGGCGTCAGGAGGAAGGAGGGCAGCCATTATTGTTTATTGAGACCAGAGGCTCACACGGGAGCAAATTCGGCTCCTGTTAAATTTACTTGGACGTAGTGTTATGGAAACCAAAGGTGTACCATTGTCAACACGCTGTCTACAAATTCAAGTTAAGTGTCTATCCGAAACCCGTTTATCATTCATTTATGGCCATTAATGTCAGGATATAGGGTGACCCGGTTAGATCACGTGGAAGCCTCAAACTAAAGGTAATTAAGCCAGGTCTTTAATGTTCCATGTACAGTTTTCTCTGATATAGCTTGTCATATATAGGATTCTGGCTTCACAGCTAGCGCACTTTTGACAGGTCAAGACGAGGATGCAAGATTTTGTGCACCAGTTACTGGGTGATGGAAGCTACCTCAAAGAGGATAATTTGGTGTCTACACCCTAGTTATACCTGGTGGACTAACCTGCTGTACTATAAGATAAGGAACCTCTTCAATGTATGTAGTTAATTCTGTAGTTTGATTGGCTGCATATATATAAACTAATAAACCCCCCTAATGTGTTGAGGATCGATTTGTGAGATTAAGAGATTATTGCAGAAATACAGTCCACTTATCATTATACAAATTGCTATCGAAGTATATAAATTAACGTAAATATAAATTCATATAAATTAAATAAATATAAATCTCACAGGTCGGTTCCCACAAGAGTTGGAAATTCTGTTGGACGACATATTCGACCTCGAGACACAAAAGAAGGTCACTACCAAAGATACCTTACAAGCAGAACTTATTGCAGAAGGAGGAAAGAATCGAGGCAACTACAGAAGCACCATACTGTCCCCCGAGCTTAAAGCGGCAGCTAAAAACCTTCGTGAGAACAAGGAGATAGTTGTCAGGAGAGGTGACAAGTCACCAATATATGTCATTCTTAAAAAAGACGAATATCTGGCGAAAATGAACATCATACTCTCTGACCAAACTAAGTTCCAAAGGGTAACGAAGGACACTACAGCCGAATTAAAAGCAAAGGTCAACAAACTGATCGAAACTGTGAACGCCAAGAAATCCGGACTCCACCTGCCAAAGATCATTGGGGAATATAAACCTGGATATGCGTATGGAAATGTCAAGACGCACAAGCCTGGAAACCCACTTCGGCCAATCATTAGCCAGATACCCACACCCACGTACAGACTGGCGAAGCGACTCAACGGCCTGCTGACTCCTTATGTTCCTTGCGCCTTCAGCCTGAAGTCTCCAAAGGAATTTGTTGACTTACTGCGGGGCACACGGGCCACAGGGATAAGAGCCTCGTTGGACGTAGAATCGCTGTTCACCAACGTACCTGTGGACGAGACAATCGGAATGATAGCCGACAGAGTGTATCGTGATCCAGCCTGTACTCCTCTTGACATACCAGAAAATATTCTGAGGAAACTACTCCAAGCTTGTACTAAAGAGGCACCCTTCTTGAGCCCGGATGGGCACATGTATAAGCAAGTAGATGGGGTCGCCATGGGTTCTCCCCTAGGTGTCCTGTTTGCAAACTTCTACATGGGTACCATCGAGCAAAAAGTCTTAGTCGACATGAACTTGAAACCGGCCATATACTGCAGGTATGTTGACGACATTTTTACACAGGTACCTGATGTCAGACATCTGCAGGAGCTGAAGGAGGCATTTGAGCAGAGTTCCGTGCTGCGTTTCACTTACGAGATGGAAAAGGATGGGAAGCTGCCCTTTCTAGATGTAACAGTCATGGAAAAGGGCGGAGGTTTCCACACTGCAGTCTACACTAAGGAAACAAACATAGGAATGTGCCTAAATGCCAACAGCGACTGCCCAGACAGGTACAAGAGGAGTGTTGTTAACGCATATGTCGACCGTGCTCTCAGCCACAGCTCAGAATGGAAGCAAGTCGACGAAGAACTATGTAGGGTAAGGCAGGTCCTAGTCAATAACGGCTTCTCCAATGGTTTCGTCGAAGACATCATAAGAAGGAAAGTGAAAAGCCATGCAACCTCTGAAGAGACAACTAACACAACACCTATACCCCCTATCAGACTATTTTACAGGAACTTCTTTTCCACAGCTCATAAAACGGAGGAAAGGGTCCTGAAAGATATTGTTAATAGAAACGTTATCCCTACAGACAAAAATCAGAGGATACAACTGACGATTTACTATAAAACCAGAAAAACGGCCAGCCTACTCATGAGAAACTCTCCAGACACAAAACAGAACGCTTTAAAAGAGACTAACGTCGTCTATGCCTTCAAATGCCCACTTGGGGACTGTAAGCTCCAAAAAACCCAGTATATAGGCAAGACAACAACATCTCTTTCTAGGCGTTTAACGATGCATAAGCAACAGGGCTCCATTAAGGAACATATAATCTCTACCCACAACCAAACCATCGCCAGAGAAATCCTAGTAAACAACACAGAAATCATCGATAGATACAGCGATAGCAGGCGGCTTGACATTTGCGAGGCACTACACATCAGGAAGTCAACACCAGCAATCAACAGCCAATTATTGCACAACTATATTCTACCCACCTCAAGACTCCGCTCCAATATAGAAGCATCAAGAAATATGGACCAATAGGCTTTCTACAAACACTTCTATTCAATATCCATTGTTTCGTGTTCTGTCTTGTGTTGATGAAATTAATACCCTATTAATACCCTTGTTCTGTCTTGTGTTGATGAAATTAATACCCTATTAATACCACATTTTGTTCTGTCTTGTGTTAATGCCACATCACCCCTTCCACCTCACTCAAATGTAGATATAAAATCGGAGATACGTAAGTTCTATTCAGTTGTGTATTTGTGAACTAAAGTCTTTGAAAATGTAATAAGTTTTACGAAACGCGCCCGTGTCGCGTCAGACTAGAAATAAAAATGAATTTTGGAGAATTGATTTTTGATTTACCTCCAACAGTGAAGCGTAATGTACGAAAGATTGAGAAAATTCGTGTATATATATATATATATATATATATATATATATATATATATATATATATATATATATATATATATATATATATATATATATATATATGTCGTACTTAGTAGCCAGAACGCACTTCTCAGCCTACTATGCAAGGCCCGATTTGCTTAATAAGCCAAGTTTTCATGAATTAATTGTTTTTCGACTACCTAACCTACCTAACCTAACCTAACTTTTTCGGCTACCTAACCTAACCTAACCTAACCTATAAAGATGGGATAGGTTAGGTTAGGTAGGGTTGGTTAGGTTCGGTCATATATCTACGTTAATTTTAACTCCAATAAAAAAAAAATGACCTCATACATAATGAAATGGGTAACTTTATCATTTCAAAAGAAAAAAATTTGAGAAAATATATTATTTCAGGAAAACTTGGCTTATTAGGCAAATCGGGCCTTGCATAGTAGACTGAGAAGTACGTTCTGGCTACTAGGTACGACATATATATATATATAATATATATATATATATATATATATATATATATATATATATATATATATATATATATATATATTATATATATATATATGTCGTACCTAGTAGCCAGAACGTACTTCTCAGTCTACTATGCAAGGCCCGATTTGCCTAATAAGCCAAGTTTTCCTGAAATAATATATTTTCTCAAATTTTTTTCTTATGAAATGATAAAGTTACCCATTTCATTATGTATGAGGTCAATTTTTTTTTATTGGAGTTAAAATTAACGTAGATATATGACCGAACCTAACCAACCCTACCTAACCTAACCTATCTTTATAGGTTAGGTTAGGTAGCCGAAAAAGTTATGTTAGGTTAGGTAGGTTAGGTAGTCGAAAAACAATTAATTCATGAAAACTTGGCTTATTAAGCAAATCGGGCCTTGCATAGTAGGCTGAGAAGTGCGTTCTGGCTACTAAGTACGACATATATATATATATATATATATATATATATATATATATATATATATATATGTATTATATATATATATATTATATATATAATATAATGTAATTGGGAAGGCTTCAGGAGTCAACCTCGAGGAAAAATCCGGAGTTGGAGCCCCTAAGGCAGTTCGTTGTTGACATCGACCTCGTTCTGGCAGCTCCTGCGACGTTGCTGGAACCATGTGTATTGGCATTTGCCTCTCTATTGGATAATTTCAGCAACGTGGAGAGGGGGGACCTGCTGCATGGGTAACAGCTTCTCCTCCATATCTACCTACCCAGGCTTTGCGCCCTGGAGAGGACACTCCAGCTTCGCCTCACAGCGTCGAACCAACACGGGAAGCGACAGTCTACCGGTTTTAAGTCTTCTGCTCGATTGGCGAAGAGTGTGACGCCAGGGGTTGCTTCTGACGGTGGGAGGGGTCATCGCGCCCCACTGGGCAGCTACCGCCCGCCTCAAGCTGGGCAAACCCCAGCCAATAAGGTGTTGCCTCGCCACGGTCCGTTAACCTCACTGGGTGCGTGGGGTTTAGGGTGAAAACTGACAAGCGGCCCGACAACTTTGCACCAAGCAATACCAAACCAAAGAAGAAAATATCAACTGCTCTAAAGCTGGGCACATGGAACGTCAGGACACTGACACCAGGTTTCTCTGACGACCTGCAAGAAATCAATGACGCCCGAAAAACAGCAATCATCGATAGGGAGCTGAGCAAGCTGCAGATGGATATTGTTGCTCTCCAAGAGACCAGGCTCCCGGGATCAGGATCTGTGAGAGAGAGGACCTTCTCTTTCTTCTGGCAAGGAAAACCTCCAGATGAGACCAGAGAACATGGTGTGGGATTTGCCGTCAGGAATGCACTGTTGGGACACATTATGCCACCGATGGGGGAAACCGAACGAATTCTGTCTCTGCAACTGTACTCCCAAACAGGACCAGTCAATGTAATTAGTGCATATGCACCAACCCTGACTTCTCCAGCAGAGGCAAAGGAAAAATTCTACGATGACCTCAACAGAGTCATAGCGAGAATCCCTGTAAAGGAGCCACTGTTCATCCTCGGCGACTTCAACGCCAGAGTGGGTGCCGAGCACAACATTTGGCCCACTTGCCTGGGTCAATTCGGCATAGGAAGGATGAATGAGAACGGGCAACGTCTGCTAGAACTCTGCTGCCTTCATGGTCTTTGTGTCACCAACACGTTCTTCGGCACAAAGCCTCAACACCGAGTATCTTGGAGACACCCCAGATCCAAGCACTGGCACCAGCTTGACCTGATACTTGCCAGGCGTGCAAGTCTACCCAGCGTCAAGATTACGCGTAGCTACCAGAGTGCTGTCTGTGACACCGACCACTCCCTGGTATGTAGCAGGGTCAAGATGCAACCAAAGAAGATTCATCACTCGAAAAAGGCAGGCAGACCTCGCATCGACACCACCAAGACCCGCAACCAGGACAAGGTGGAAGATTTTGCACACGTGCTCGAGGAAGCTCTCCCTGGCCCAGCTGGGGTCACTGCCTGTAAAAGATGGGAGCACCTCAGAGACACTGTGTTCAACGCTGCCATTTCCACCTTTGGCAAGAAGACCAGCAGGTCGGCAGACTGGTTCGAGGCTCACTCGGAAGAGATGACACCTGTAATCGAAGAGAAGAGAAACGCCTTGGCAGCCTACAAAGCCTGCCCAAGTCAGCGCAACTTACAGATCCTTCGGGCCGTCCGCTGCAAAGTGCAGCAGAGCGCCAGGCGATGTGCCAACAACTATTGGCTCCAGCTCTGCTCCCAGATACAGACTGCAGCGGATACAGGCAATGTAAGGGGAATGTATGACGGCATCAAGCAGGCCCTCGGCCCAATCCAGAGGAAGACCGCTCCTCTGAAATCTGCCACTGGCGAGGTGATTCAGGACCAGACACTGCAGCTGAAGCGCTGGGTCGAGCACTACTCTGAGCTATACGCCAGGGACAATGTGGTCACCGAAGATGCCCTGAGCGCCATTGAGTGTCTGCCTGTGTTAATGGAGCTCGACAGTGAACCGACCCTGGAAGAACTCAGCGATGCCCTGGACTCCCTTGCTTCTGGTAAAGCTCCTGGCAAAGATGGCATTCCTGCTGAGACCTTGAAGTGCTGCAGAGGTAGCCTGCTCATGGAGCTGCACGAAATTCTCTGCCTCTGCTGGGAAGAAGGAGAGGTGCCACAGGACATGAGGGATGCCAACATCGTCACACTGTATAAGAATAAAGGTGACAGGGGCGACTGCAACAACTACCGTGGAATCTCCCTCCTCAGTATTGTCGGAAAGCTGTTTGCTCGAGTCGCATTGAAGAGGCTCCAAGTACTTGCAGAGAGAGTCTATCCAGAATCACAATGTGGATTCAGAGCTGGCAGGTCCACCATCGACATGGTTTTTTCCCTCAGACAACTGCAGGAGAAATGCAGGGAACAGAAGCAGCCACTCTTTGTAGCCTTCATAGATCTGACGAAGGCCTTCGACCTCGTCAGCAGGGATGGCCTGTTCAAGATCCTCCCCAAGATCGGATGCCCACCCAGGCTCCTCAGCATCATCAGATCTTTCCATGAGAACATGAGGGGCACCGTGGTCTTTGATGGCCTAACATCAGACGCCTTTGACATCCGAAGTGGAGTAAAGCAGGGCTGCGTACTGGCTCCAACCATTTTCGGGATTTTCTTCGCAGTTATGCTGCGGCACGCCTTCGGATCTGTCACGGAAGGCATTTACCTCCGGACCAGGTCGGATGGAAAGCTCTTTAACCTCGCCAGGCTGAAAGCCAAGACAAAGGTTCGGCTGAGGTGTCTGCGCGACTTCCTCTTTGCCGACGACGCAGCAATCACTGCCCACTCAGCTGAAGACCTCCAACGGCTCATAACCCGCTTCAGCGAGGCCTCTCAGGCTTTCGGACTCACCATCAGTCTGAAGAAAACACAAGTCATGGGACAAGGAGTGGACTCCCCACCTGACATCGGCATCTCTGATTCCAAACTGGAAGTTATTCACGACTTCGTGTACCTGGGCTCCACAATCTCTGACTCCCTCTCTCTTGATACGGAGCTAAACAAACGCATCGGTAAGGCATCTACTACCATGTCCAAACTGACAAAGAGAGTGTGGACCAACAATAGGCTAACTGAGTATACTAAGATTCAGGTTTACAGATCCTGTGTCCTGAGCACTCTCCTTTATGGCAGTGAGTCTTGGACACTCCGCGCCCGTCAGGAAAGACGGCTGAATGCCTACCACATGCGCTGCCTTAGACACATCTTGGACATCACCTGGCAGGACAAGGTGACAAACAACAACGTCTTGGGGAGAGCAAGAATCACCAGCATGTACACAATGCTGAAACAGAGACGAATGCGCTGGCTCGGGCACGTTGTGCGAATGGGCGACGGCAGGATCCCCAAGGATCTCCTGTACGGAGAGCTGAGGCAGGGAAAGCGTCCAGTAGGCAAGCCCCAGCTACGGTACAAAGACGTATGCAAAAGGGACCTGAAAGCCATGGACGTCGATCTTGCTATATGGGAGACAC
>NW_027189183.1:172820-210320 GCF_040958095.1 Procambarus clarkii | reverse complement strand
TTACATTTTCAAAGACTTTAGTTTACACATACACAACTGAATAGAACTTACACATCTCCGATTTGTTTATATCTACATTTGAGTGAGGTGGATGAGGTGAGGTGGTATTAATAGGGTATTAAATTCATCAACACAAGACAGAACACGAAACAATGGGTATTGAATGGAAGTGATTGTAGAAAGCCTATTGGTCCACATTTCTTGATGCTTCTATATTGGAGCGGAGTCTTGAGGTGGGTAGAATATAGTTGTGCATTAATTGGCTGTTGATTGCTGGTGTTGACTTCTTAATGTGTAGACTTAATGTGTAGACTATAATGTGCACAACTATATTCTACCCACCTCAAGACTCCGCTCCAATATAGAAGCATCAAGAAATATGGACCAATAGGCTTTCTACAATCACTTCCATTCAATACCCATTGTTTCGTGTTCTGTCTTGTGTTGATGAATTTAATACCCTATTAATACCACCTCACCCCATCCACCTCACTCAAATGTAGATAGAAACAAATCGGAGATGTGTAAGTTCTATTCAGTTGTGTATGTGTAAACTAAAGTCTTTGAAAATGTAATAAGTTTTACGAAACGCGCTCAAGTGTCGCGTCAGACTAGAAATAAAAATGAATTTTGGAGAATTGATTTTTGAATTACCACCAACAGTGAAAAGAAATGTACGAAAGATAGAGAAAATTCGTGTTAGAATTATTAATCTTACTTTTTCGGTCATATTTAATAATATATATATATATATATATATATATATATATATATATATATATATATATATATATATATATATATATATATATATATATATATATATATATATATATATATATATATATATATATATATATATATATATATATATTAAATTACCATTTTATGGCAGTATTAGCTTTTCTGTAAGGAGTCGTTTGAGGAGACTGTTGCAGCAGTGTTATCCTCAAGTAGACTTTAGATTTATTTTTGTCAACACAAATACCATAGGCTCTTATTTTAAATTTAAAGATAAAGTGCCTACCCCCTTGTGCTCAAATGTCGTATATATGTATAATTGTTCCAGCTGTAATGCTGGATATGTCGGGAGTTCCATTCGGAACTTTAAGATTAGGATACTTGAGCACCGGGGATTATCTTTTAGGACTGGATTACCATTGTCTAAACCAGCATTTTCGGAGATTAGAAACCATTGTTATGAGTTTAATCACTCTCTGCTGGAATCTGATTTTAAAATTCTGGACACTTGTATGAATGGCCAGTCAGATTTGAGAGTAATGGAATCCTTATATATAAAGGAGCTGCGGCCTCTGTTAATAGCAACCTTTCAGCTGTTCAATTGTACACTGTATAGTGCACAGTAGGCCCTGTAATTTGATTTATAGTTCATTTTGGTAGTTTAATTTTATTATAATTTTGTTTAGTTTACCATGTCTTTGCCCTTTCTTACTTATTTCAAGTCTTGACATTGTACATTAATATAATATTTTATTTAGGAAATATAATACATTTTTTGGTATTTAATTTTATTTAATATTTGAGTTTTTTATAAGATTTTGGTTAGTACTTTATAATTGTCGTTTATTCTGTTTGTATTTTACATACATTTTTTGTAGATTTGTAGTCATTATATAAATATTTGTTATAGTGTTTAGTATCTATGTGTTAGGTATAAAGAACCACAGTGATCCAACAGCATGGATTCAACAACAGCCAGAGATGCAGAGCGCTAGTAGGACCTGTTGCTAACTTGCAAGGTCAGGGCCGCTTGGTCGGCCCAGACGAGCATACTCTCGTGGTAACCCTACCTGGGGCCACATTCTTATCGTGGTAACCCTATCTGGAGCCACAGCCATCTTCCATGCAAGGCAACACCCAGGCAAACTGGCACACACTTCTTTTCAGGCAACGACGGCTCTTCCTCTCGACGTGTTCACGATTTAGATTACAGCTTTATCAGTGAGATAGCGTGCAAAGATACATTACCCTAGTGGGCCAACCCGTACTGCCACCCTGAATAAAACCAGGGACAGCTGGATGGCCTAACTTACGTAATGTGTATTGCCGTGTATAGCACTCTTTCTCTCCTCTGCTAAACATTTCTTCCTCTTCAGGCCGGGACCTACCACCCCCACCCCCCCCCCCCCTGTGCGGTGAAAGTGCAGTTGGATATTCGTCCTTTCCTCCCAGGTGGGGCCACAGCACGTGCTTGCGCCCTGTGTCTCCCTGCCTGGCTTGTTTGCTATGCCGATCCACTGCTAGAACCTCGTGATAGTGCGAGTCAACTAGCAGTGTGGATTGCCCTCGAGTAATACCTCGAGGACTCACGAATACTTCGTATTTGTGCCGAACCGGGTTCAATTAGCCTGCTAGGAACCCGGAATTACGCCTCTGACAACCGAGCTCCAACCCACAGCTCACGAGCCTAAGATCCACAGCTCCACGGAGATCACAGCTACCCAGCTGAGTCAACCCACCACCACCTCCTCCACCAGACCACTACCTCACCTAAAATGCACTGCCTTCGCCTCCTCTATGCTCTTGATCCTCCCCCTGACCCTGACGGAATAGGACAGAAAATCTACATGATCACCCAGACTCCTTACACCTCCATCTCCCCCATTGACAAAGGAATAAAGCTCTTTCTACCCTCTGAATCTGACCTCTATGCTTGCCTCACCCCCAAAGCCCGAACAGGAATACAGACACTTGGACTCACCCCTGCACTGACACTGGAACAGAAACATAATTGCACTGCTGTTGCCTTCAACGTAGACACCACCCTCCTCTCCACGATTACAACTTTAGACAAACAACGTACTGCCGACATCGGAAAAGCCAACAACATCATCATAGAAGATCTCTTCCACCCACCAAACACAAAGGTCCTCAGAATCCGATGCTCCTCCCCCACTGAAGCTGAATCCCTCCTCACACATGGCTTTAAAGCAGACCACATTTCCATCCCACATTATAACCTCAAGATGAGCACATACCAATCCATTACACAATGCTTCAAGTGCTATGGATTCAACCATACCACCAGGCAATGCAAGGAAAAGGAACAAGCCTGCTCCTTATGCGCCAACAAAGGACATTTCTGGAAAGACTGCACAGAAGGTTCACGATGCTGTATAAACTGTGGTGAAAACCATCCTGCCACCCACCACAATTGCAAAATCAGGGTGCAACTCATCAAGGCAATGAAGAATAAGACCCCAAACACACTACCTCAATATCAGGCTCAGACAGCACGCCAGCTCTACCCCCAAAACCTCACTAACCAGCTTCACCGCCCCAACACACTTCCCCAAAATGCTCAAACAATACCCATCAACCCTCAAGGTAGAGGTGCCCTGCTCCCCACCCCCCCAGGTTTCCCACCTCTCCAAACCCACACCACCAGTGGACACCATCTCGCAAACCACCATACTCAGGCCCCCCCTCCCCCCCCTCACCCACCAACAGACGACACCCCGAGAATAGTGGCAGCTATCATAATAGCACAGATATCAGCACAAGGAGACACGAGGAAGGCAATTTCCAACATCCAACAAATCCTACTAGCAAACAACCTCCCTCCAATAGTCATCCCTCCCAGCTTGGCATCACAACCAGTACAACCCCTAACACCTCCCCCCATCACCCCACAAGCACTTACACCACCACCACCACCACCACCCCTTATTACTCCCCAGACACCAAACCCAGTATCACCCCCACCCCCTATCACACTCCAGGCATCAAACCCAGTACCACCCCCACCCCTCATCACCTCCCAGACAAAAAATCCAGCACCACCCCCACCCTCTTCCCCACCCCCTATCACACCCCAGGCAACAAACCCAGTACAACCCCCACCTCTCATCACCTCCCAGACAAAAAACCCAGCACCACCCCCACTCTCTTCCCCACCCCCCATCACCCCCCAGGCATCAAACCCAGTACCACCCCTACTCTCGCCCCCACCCCTCACCACCTCCCAGACAACAAACCCAACACCACCCCCTCCCCCCATCACCCCCCAAACACCAAACCCAGAACCATCTACACCCTCCCCTGACACCCAGGCCTCTAACTGCTTCTCACAGACCATGCTCCCCATGACAGCTACCCCTCTTCAGTCAAAAAGATCAAGCTCACCAAAACACAAAACAACTCTCCAAGTGAAAAGAACAAACTCACCAAAACAAAACAAAAAATTTCTGCATGCAAGACGAACAACCCCAATACACAAGAAAACCGACCCAGCACTAAGAAGGACATCAGATACCAAGAAACATGTAACCTCCCTCACCTTAGCCCACACGCCCAACACGTCAACACACCTCACACCCAACACGCTAGCCAACCTCACGCCCCTAACCCAATACCACACAGGTACAAAGCCCAAAATCCCACAAAATCAGCCCCAAAACGTGTCTTTCTCAGCCAAGAGGACTAACACCTCCCCAGACCACTCCCTCACCCCAACACCAAAACTTCCTAAATTCATAAATGGAACCATGCAAAACGGAAATCATTCACTGTACTTGCCAAAATCTGTCATTGCCAAATCTATCTACACAACGAGCAAATGCACACAGGAGAACCTCTCCGGTTCAAACGCCACAAACACTCCATCAAGTCAGTAAACAATGAAAATCACACAATTTAACGCTAGAGCATACTACACTATCAGACACCTAATTGCTAACTTTGTGGAGAACGAAAGACCGGATGTGCTGCTACTGAACAGCACATTCGTGACGAACTCTCACAAAATTAGACATTTTGGCTTCACAACATACCAATCTCCTGATGAAGCTTACGAAGGGGTTGCTATTCTGATAAAGAACACCTATAAACATGACCTCCTCACTACCAACTGGCAGCACAAACACTTCCTAGCAGTCCGCATTCACACTCAACACGGGCAGATGATCATTGGTACCACATACATTCGTCCAAACTTAGGTCTCCCCCTCCAGGACCTAAACACTCTCTTCAACCACATACACATACCAGTCTTCCTCCTAGCAGACCTAAATGCAAAACACCAAACATTCAACCATCGCCAACACAACATGCACGGTCAACAACTACACCAACTCCACCAAAACCTTCCTTGGCCCTGACTTCCAAACAACCTACACACACAATGGGACTGGGAGACCAGATCTAATCCTCACCAACAGAGCAGGCTCCCACCTACAACACTACATCACACCCGGACCCCTCACCGGCTCAGATCACATACCCATATCACTCACACTCTCCAGCAACCCCATACTCATCCCAGCCACCCCACAATATGACTATCAAAATGCAGACTGGGAAGCCTTCAAACAACACCTAACTGCCAGCACACAGCCCTACAACTTCCAAGACAAACCACACACAGACATAGATTCCCAAGTCCTCACCATCCAGAATAACATCATACAAGCAGCTGATGCTACCATTCCAAAAACAACCCACAAAACCAGATACTCCTTTTTTCCTTCGATCAGAACAAAAAGGCTACTCTCCTGCTATCACAACAGATTCACCCACAACCTTCACAGATACAATCAAGTAAACACAGACCTCACTATACTCAAAAACCACATACTCAACAGCCTTGACCAAGACCATGCTAACCACTTGGAGAAACTCATATATAAAGCTGAAATACAAAGAAAAACAACTCCACAACAATTTTGGAACTTCATAAAGAGGATCAGAGGAAACTCCTCCTCTTCTGTCTTTACATACATCACTCACAACAATCAAAACTACACCGATCCCTCAGAAGTAATAGGCATATTCAAACAACACTGGCAGGACATCTTCAATCCCCACCCCCCACAGCCAACAGCAATACAAAACATAAACAGAGTAGAAACATGGATACGACACAACCCTCATGCAATCACACACTACCCTACCATTGACTTCACGACACTAGACGACTTAGAAAGTGACCTCACAGAATCAATACTACCTGAAGAAGTTAAACTCATGCCCAAGAACACCAGACGTAAAGCCCCAGGAGCCTCTGGCATTGGCCAAGCTCTCCTCAAGCAACTTCCAGACCCCCTAATCTTTGCACTCACAGACGTCTACAATGCCTCACTAGCATCAGGATATTTCCCAAGCCCATTCAAAGAAGCCACAGCAATCCTCATTCCAAAACCCCAAAAATCCCCGACAGACCCCAAGAACTACAGACCGATCAGCCTACTAGACACATTAGGGAAAGTATACGAAAAACTCATTAATCATAAACTCAGGAATCACCTAGAACACAAAAACATATTGACAGACAAACAATTTGGCTTCAGACAACACCGCTCAACACAAGACGCACTGAACATAATAACAAACTACCTCTCCATAAATAAACACCAGAGGGCCAAGACGGCCATCATTGCAAAGGACGTCGAAAAAGCTTTTGACACTGTATGGCACGACGGCCTACGTTACAAACTCTGCACTCTATTTCAACTATCTGACAACATGCAGAGGCTACTTTGCAGCTTTCTAACAAATAGAAAGATGCAAATCAAGTTCCTCAGCAAGCTGTCAGGTTATTTCAACCTAAATGCAGGTGTCCCCCAGGGCTCAGTTCTCTCACAAACCTTATACATACTCTATATAAACGACATCCCCGACCCAATATACTGGACATCAATGACCCTTTGCTACGCTGACGACGTAACCCAACTGATCTCAGACTATACGATTAACGCCCTCACACGGAAAGCACAACAAGAAATAGACAAAGTCACCCTCTGGGAACACGACTGGCGAATAAAAACAAACCCCAACAAGTCTAAAATTACATACTTTTTCTACAACAAACGACGTAACCCTGACCCAGTAAAACTCTACTCTCAATCACCAGATGCAACCCAGATCCCAAGAGTCAACAAAACCACAGTACTTGGACTCACATTAGACTTTAACCTTCGCTTTCACACACACACATAACACCCAAGAAAGCTATAGCCTCAAACGCTCTATCAAAACTCTACCCACTCAAACATGCCTCCCAAGCCACCAAGCTCTATCTATACAAAACACTTATTCTCCCACTCCTAACATATGCACCGATCCCACTCACACTTGCAGCACCAACAAATAGGAAGAAACTCCAGCGTACCCAGAACAGGGCTCTGAGATGGGTGTTCAATACCCATTGGCAGGACTTCACCACCAGTGAGGCCCTGCATGAGTGGGCAAACATCCCACCTCTGAACATAACCTGGGATACTATGGGGAAGAAACAGATTGACAGAATTCTCACCTATCATGACAACTACGACACGTTCCTCAGAAACGTCCTAAGCAGACCCAGACATACGCACAACCTCTTTAACCTGATCGACGATCCACCTCCTGCTCCGTCCTTTACATAAACCCTCTCCTATAATATCACTACTCAAATCACCAAACTTCCAACTATAACCTCCTAACTCTTCTCCCCCCCTCTTTAGGGGGGGACCAACTAGCTCCCGTTTTCTGGTGCCTTGGGTGGGGCGCGATGCTGATTAACAGATCTAAGACCACATCTGGTGTGAGCCTCCAGGGCACACCCAGCTGAGGGCTGCTGTCTCCGTGGGTGCTCAGAAAAGACGAAATGTTGTCACAGAGATCCGATTCCTTGCCTTCACTGCCTAGTCTGGTCATAACGATTTCAATGCCATGCAGCTGGGTCTAGCCCTGGCACTTTACCTCATACTGAAAACCCTTCCTCTCACCCCCACTAATTCTTCCCCTATCCCCACTTCCACGCTCACCCATTAGGGTATCTTGACCTATATTTAATTCATTCATTCATTCAAATCGTGTCATCATCAAGCAAGAGAGGAAGCTTGCACCTAGCACTGCCGGGTGGGTAAATATTGAGCAGCAACGTGAGCGCTTCCCTCCTGATTTCTAGCGTGGTACCTGCATAGGCATCATGCTTTTCAGAGTGAAGGTGCGGTTCCGAGGAACCGACACCACTTTTAACAAGGCCGAGATCATGGACCTACTGACCTCGACCTCTGGGGTAGCACCCATCGACGTCGTTATGGACGTTAAGGGACCCCAAATTCTCTTCAGTAGTGCAGCTGCACTAGAAGCCCTTTTCACCACAACATCGACCACTGCACTCGAGGCAAAGGGGCTAACACTCCTGCCTCCCCTCCAGTTCCAGGCTGTAAGAACAATATTCATCCACAGAGTGAGTGCCATCATCGCCGAACAGCCCATCACTGAGATCGTGAAGAGCATAAACGCTCTGAACCGGTCTCTCACAGCCATCTCGGCCCACCTCATCCAGCAGGATGAAAGCGGGAGGCCAACCCTCAAGGTCACCCTCAAGACTCCAGCAGAGGCTACTCTCGCGGCCGACAACGGACTCAGATGCTGTGGAGTGGCCTGCACACCACACCAGATCACCAGGCAGCGTTACTTCCGCCTTCGTCAATGTTTTCGGTGTTATCAATACACCCACTACGCCCAGAAGTGCCCAAACAGGCTGCAGAAATGCAGCATCTGTACTGGAGAACACCATCACAGGACCTGCACAGCCACCACCAAGCGCTGTCTACTTTGCAACGGAGAACACACAGCCGTCTCTCAAGACTGCCCCTCCAGGCAGGAAGAAATAACGAAAATGATTGACGCCAGACCTCGCAATCCTACTCCAAGAGAAAAATCTTTCAACATTCAAGCAGAAGCCTTCCCAGCACTCCCGACAAGTGGCGCCGCGAGCGGCACACAACTAAACTACTGGACCAGCAGCTCCCGCGCCAGCCACTCAAGGTCACAGACAACACCTCTCAACCCAGCCAGCCAGCCGTCCTCACTCACGCCGCCAGCAGCCACCCCTGATAGCACTGTTGCAGCCCTGATACACTTCGCAACGGCGCTCTCAGGTGGAGATCACAGACAACGATATGAATTAGTCAAGGAACTATACAAGGAGAACAACCTACCACCGTTTGTGATACCAGAGGCCATGTTCACCTCCTGCTCTACTACAACAGAGGCCAACCCTACACCAGCCACTCCTGCAAACCCGACTACGGCAAACGACAGCACCCCGACGGCTTCTCAACCGATCTCAACATCTGCTGAACCATCAACTGTCATCGCACCTGAAACCAAAGTGACTACCAGCATAGCAGCCCCGAAAATGTTCAACCCATACACCACTGTCGTGAGTTTTGTCGAAGAAAACGCTGACCCAAGAATGCAAGAATTCCATGTACCACTGCGGGACCCAGTATATGAACACGAGGACGGCGACGGCTTCGAATTGTCAGAATACGACCAAGAATCGATCTACCCAGTAAGCCTAGAAGGTCTGCAGTCCCCACGCAGATTCCTGATTCACGACCCCAAGGACACAGAAGAACCACTATCAATCCTGGACGTGGAAGCAGGAACAATAACGACAGAACAACTGACCACTATCCTACCTTTCTCATAGCGAACATGGACATAACACCACCAAAAAGCAAGAAACTTTCATTTAGGCTACACAGTGAATCAGCTTTAGACAATCTTACAGGGGCACTTCACAATATTAACTGGGATTCTGAATTCAATAATACCCATGATATAAATTCATTAGCTAACCTCTTCCTCTCCAAAACTCTAAGCCTCTACAACCTTCATTGTCCCCTTCTTACAAAGCAAGTAACTGACAAAAGATTAAACAATCCATGGCTCACAAGTGGCATTCTCAACTCAATCAACAAGAAACATGAATATGAAAAGAAAGTTAGGATTGGCCTAGTTTCAAAGGAAGTAGCTAAAAGGTACTCATCAATGCTTACCAGTATCATAAAAAAGGCAAAACTTGCATATTATGTGAATAGATTCAATGAAGCAAAAGGCAACATGAAAAACACTTGGAAAACTATCTCTAGTATCCTAGGAACTAAGCAACACTCACATAACCAAATAAAACTCTACAAGGATGGGGATATACCGTCAACTGATTTAGAAATGGCAAATGAATTTAATAGTTTCTTTTCATCGGTTGGTGCTAATCTTGCCAGTAAAATCCCACAGACTCAGACACATATTAACACATATCTCTCAGGCAGCTATCCAAACTCTCTTCTCCTTTCACCAATCAGCCCGGCAGATGTTGTGTCCATCATACACTCTCTAAAAACCAAGGCAGGGAACACCAGTGAAATTCCGTCCATTGTGTACAAGAGAGCCTCCCATGCCCTTGCCCCACCCATAGCACTACTGTTCAACAAATCTATAGAGTGTCACACCTTCCCTGATATCCTCAAAAAAGCAAGAGTAACGCCAGTCCATAAAGGAGGCAATCCGGCGGACATAAACAATTATAGACCAATATCAAATCTACCCATTCTATCAAAAATATTTGAAAAAATTATTTACAAACAGCTCTATTCCTACCTCGTAAAATTCGACATACTCAGCCCCTGCCAGTTTGGCTTCCGGTCCCAAAAGAGCACCAATGATGCAATCATTAGTCTCCTTGACGTTATCTACTCAGCCCTTGACAAAAATGAGTTTCCGATTGGACTCTTCATTGACCTAAGAAAAGCCTTTGATACTGTTAATCACAACTACCTCTTACTTAAACTCCAGCATTATGGAATCCGAGGCCTTGCCCTTGACTACATCCGATCCTATCTTAGTGACAGACACCAATATGTAACCATCAATGATACAACTTCGTCCACTCTACCAATTACCGTTGGAGTGCCACAGGGCAGCATCTTAGGGCCTCTTCTATTTCTTATATATATAAACGATCTGCCTAATGTCTCTATTATTCTCAAACCTATACTGTTTGCTGACGATACTACCCTTATCTACTCAAACCTCAACCCACATACACTAAATAATGTTGTGAATAATGAATTAAAAAAAGTCCACTTATGGATGTCAACGAACAAACTAACATTAAACATCGAAAAGACTTACTACATCTTATTTGGAAGCAAATCATCAAATGCAATTCAGCTACAGATAGACAACATTAACATCAGTAATAAAGATGATGGCAAGTTTCTTGGCCTATTCCTAGACAAGAGACTCAACTTCAGCACCCACATTCAACACATAACTAAGAAAGTCTCTAAGACAGTTGGTATACTCTCCAAAATCAGATATTATGTTCCTAACTCTGCTCTCCTCTCACTATATTATGCACTAATTTACCCCTATCTTAATTATGGTATCTGTGCATGGGGGTCTACCACTGCAAACCACCTTAAGCCCATCATCACACAGCAAAAATCTGCTATCAGAATGATAACTAACTCAGCTTTCAGACAACACTCAGCTCCCTTGTTTAAATCCCTAAACTTGCTAAATATTAACTCCCTCCACACATTCTCTTGTGTCAACTACATTTACAAAACCCTGTTCTTAAATGCAAACCATGCTCTGAAACTCTCCCTGGACAGATGTAATAGGACCCATTATCACCACACCAGAAATAAATATCTCTTTGATATCCCCAGGGTCAAACTTAATCTGTGTAAACACTCTATGCAAATTTAGGGACCTAGTTTATGGAACTCACTCCCTAGTGAATTGAAAAACTGTAAAACTTTTGCCTTATTTAAAAGCAAAACCAAAAAGTACCTAACTTCATCTTCTTAGTTTTCCTACACTGAGCTTTAAATTTGCTCTGTACCTAGTGTTACCCAATCTCCTAATTTTTATTTAATTTCAAACAACCTTATCATTGTGTTCATTGCTGTCTTCTTTTATGTGCTAGCCATATGCTGTATTGTGACTACCAATTTTTGTCAACTACCATTCAAGCTGTCATTGCAATCAATCTTAGCTACCTATGTGCTTTAATATACTGTACCTACAATTTTCTCTCATCTTTTTTTTCATTTCATGTAATCTGTTATCATTTTTTGTCTATAATTTTGCAAGTATTTACCTCCTTAAAATTTTCTTAGATTAAGGACCTGCCCGAAACGCTGCGCGTGCTAGTGGCTTTACAAGACTGTAATTACCATATTTGTATCCTCACATTCCTTATGTACATTCTTGTATATGCATAAATAAAATAAATAAAATAAATAAAAGAAACACAGAAACGGCGAGGAAACTGTTACCAGGGTAGTAACACACATGAAAACCCTGATGTACAACAGCGTATGGCGAGCAGCAAAAGAAGAACTGAACGAATATAAAGTAGCGACAAGACCCACACCTTCACGTTTACTATCTAGCTCCTTCTTTGACCATGTGCTGCTTGGCGGTGGACTATATGCATTTATTATCATTAGTTTATCATCCTCATGGCAGATCTCTAGTGCTATTATGTCAACTTCTTGTGGATTGGCAGTCATTATTTCGTTCACCTTTAGGTGTTCTTTTACCAGCACAGCAACGCCACCGCCTTTCCTAATTCTTCTGTCCCGTCTCCAAATTGAGTAGCTCTTTGGGAATATGACCTCATTTAAAATTACATCTTCAAGTTTTGTCTCCGTGAGTGCAACAATGTCTGGTGTCTGCAGCTGTATTACATCACTTAACTCCAGTATCTTCGATCTCACTCCATCTATGTTGGTGTATACCATCTTCAGAAACTTGTTCCCCCTCTCCTTATTCTTCACTCCCCCTCTCTCTATTGATTTTGTTGGTTTGCCTTTATGTACCACTTTACTGGTTTGCCTACCCCTATCACTTTGTAGAAAAAAGAATTTATTTCTTCTTCATTCCTGCTCTCATTTAAATGTTTTGCCTCGGCGAGGTTCAGTTTCAGCTTTACTCTATCTTCTTTTGAAAGATCTCGTCTTAACGACCACCCTTTCCCATCCTCATCACTTTGCAATTTTCTAGCATTCCTTAGTACTTCTTCCATCTGTTTGGCACCGTTTAGGGTGATCCTCAAAGGTCGATCTTTCCCTTTTACGTACCTGCCTATTCTCCTGTAGTCACACACATTCTCTATGGTTGTAAGACCTTCCACGAGGCCAACAATTTTATCAACTACTTTAGCTTCTTCTACAGCTCTTTCTGACCTAGATGTTATCGCCTTTTCTTTGCAGCCAAAAATGATCAGGGACTTACTCCGATCAACTGTGTTTTGCACCAACTTCGGGTTAGATGCCATTTCTTTTCTCACTTCCAGCCTAATGTTTGTTTTATCTTGGTTGTTGCAGTGTTTGGCTTCCTTTACTGCTTCTTCTATTTTTTCCTTCTCCTTGATTATTGTATTTAGTATTTACTTGATTATATATATTATATATATTGTATTTACTTGATTATTATGTAGTGACGAACCACACTGGTTCCTAGATATAAATGAACTTCTAGAAATACCCCCCAATGTTGATATTTGAGGCTTTGTCTTTAATTAATTAATAATACAGTCTATTCATTATTTTCCCGTGATTATTCTTTTAATTAATATCCATAGACACTGGTTCTCTAGTGTCATTCTAATGATCACTTTTACTCGTTTTCCCTCTTTTCTCAAAAGTGGGTGGTCCTTCGATTTATTTAAATACAATAATCAATTAATTGAATATATAAGTCAAGCCCCAGAAATCCAACATTATGGTCCTTATCGAACCGGATACAGTACATACCAATTAACATTACTAATTAGTCATAACTAATCACCGTGTGAAGTAGTCTAGACTAACCACATTTTATTAATTGTGGCTACCGGCAGTGTACCACATAGGTTAGCCTAATTCACACCAATTTATTTGCTGCTTATACCTCATGTATAAAGTAGCACTCGTGGGACACAGTCAATTGCCTACAACACTCAGACCTATACCTCATACTGAGGTGAGAATCTTCAGGTCACCAGGAGCAACAGCTCATAACTTCTATAATAACTCCACATTAACCCCTGCGTTAGAGTGGCCTCACCATCTAACTATTATTTATTTAGGTGGTAATGACATCCATCCTACTCGACACCCAGCTGAGGTAATTAATCACCTTAAAACAATAATTTCCTCATTTAAACTTGTTACCAGTTCAGTAGTGTTCACATTGGTGAAACCTCGCCAACTAAGCAATAATAATAATTGGGGAGTGAGTCCAGAATATTACCAAAGAGCTGCCAAATATATAAACTTTAGGCTGAGGAAGAGAGTACGATTGGATGCCACTTATATTCAATTTACAGCCAGACCATGCAGGCAAACCCTGGCAAGAGATGGTGTACACCTGTCAGGTGAGTCTAGGTCACATGTAGTTGACAAATTGATCAACACAATTAATCACCATAAAAGGCTGTGGCTGGCAAGCCAAATTAATTGTACATAATTGTATTTTCACCTGTGTGTGCAAGTGCACCTTTATAAAAACTATAAAATCTAAAAAAAGCAAAAACACAGCACAACTATATATTCACATTATTGCACCACAAATTAATCTATGCCAACCTTTATTAGGTAGGAATTTAGGCTGTGATTGTGCTGAGTTTGGCACAAATGCAGACTAAATAAATTTGTAGTTTCTTAGGTAGAAATTCTTACAACTAGTCTTGGACTAGTCAGTAGTGCATACATTATTCATTCTTGTGCTGACCCTATCAAGGGTGGGATTCAAACTTATAGTAACTTTGATTAGAGTATATACGTATTAATTATTTGTGTACTCATTATTTGTGTGTATGCATTTTGAGTGCTGCTGAATGATCACCATTACATCTAATGGTGATAAAGATGAGCTAGCCGGAAGAAAGTTAATGGTGAAGTTCAAGCACTGCTCAAAATCCTTAGCTACTTATTGTTAGGTAGGTAAATTAACCTCTGAACGAGGTAGTATAGTCTATTTAAGTACATAAGGCTATTATATTGATATTGAACTCCATTGAATGAGTCAATATCCCAGTTACATCAGTAACAACTATTTACTATCAGACCAGCCCTTACCCAGCAAGATGGAAACGGCTGACAAAATGAAAAGGACCCTTATCGGTCTGAAAGGTCATTTGACCCGACAGATTACCAAGTGTCAAAATCTGTCCCAACAGTCACCTGTTGACTACCTTGAATTAGAAGACTTATTTCAAGTTGTTGAAGGCAAATTCGAGCATATTAAGCAACATATGAATCTGTACTTGACAGAACTTTACAAAACTTCAATAGGTGAAACTGAACTTGAGGATATTGTAAATGATTTAGCCAAGTACGAAGATGATGTACAGGCTAAGCTTCAAACCTTTAAAAAGCAAACTGCAAAAACAAATTAACAACAGCCTCTACTGCACATCCAGATCCTGATGTCAAATTACCTCAGATCAATATACCCACGTTCTCTGATAACGAGAATGAGAGTTGGGATGATTTCTGGAGTAAATTCGTAGATGCAGTAGACTCTAAAGCTAACATCCCTCAAACAACCAAGTTCACTTTTTTACAAGGCTTGTTACGAAATGAAGCCTTGAAGGTAATCTTTAACATAACACTGACCAGTGATGGTTACGACCTAGCTGTTCAATTGCTTAAGAACAACTACGATAACAAGGAAAGAATTATTACTATCTTAATTAAAAAATTGTTGGATTTACCATCTGCTAATAATTCTACAGATTCTCTCCAAACTTTCAGACTAGAGTTAGAATCTGTACTCAAGGCCTTAAGCCTTAAAGTCCAAATTCAGACTGCTGAATGGATGACAAAAGTAGTTGTAAGGTGCAAATTACCAAGAGAAACTTTAGATAAATTGTGTACTATGTACAATAAAAACCTTTCTGACCTTGAATGAAATTACAGAAGGTCTACATACCTTAGTCGAAAGACAAAGAGCCAACCAAGATGGGAAGAGTGTTTCATACTTCTCTACTAACTCTCATCATAACCCACCTAACATTGACAACTCAGTCAAACCCAAATCGACTTTGAATAAGTCCAATAAATTCAAACCTAAGACTACTCCATCCACTGGAAAAAGGAGTGGTAGTGTAGGCATTTATTCTGTATCTCCCTCCGACGTTACAACTGATATGTCTACTAAGAGGACAAACTCACCCAGAGAGAGAAGGTGTCTGTTCTGTGATCAAGAACATGTCACTTACAAATGCACTGTTTATCCTAACTTTAATACCAGGATTAAACGGCTACAAGAATTACACAGGTGCACCAAGTGCATGGGCTCTCATGATCCCAGTAAATGTGTAGTGCAGCTACGGTTATGCAGTAGATGCAACAAAGGTGTACATCATTATGCCTTATGTAGAAAAACTTCTACACAATCTATGACAACTGGGGAGAATTCTATGAATTCTACCACAGTACAATATTGCAAGGTACATCAAAAAATAAATGTACTTGCTACTGAGTCAGGCAATAATACCACTCTGTCTACAGCTCAACTCAAACTAATTGACGGGAAGTCTAGAGTTAACACTAGAGGTCTCTTTGATCAAGAATCACAGAAAACCTTCATCACACAACAATTAGTCGAGCAATTAAAATTAAAACCTGCCAAAAGTGTGAGATTGAATATTTCTGGTTTCTTGACTAATAGTGGACCTCGTGAATACCAAGTAGTCAAGATGTTAGTCGAGACTTGGATCTTCCACTAGTCCAATACAAGCGGTAGTAGTAGATAAACTTCCTTCAGACCTGCAGGTCACAGGACTAGCTCGCACTGCGAGATATCTCAAACGAAACCGCATGAGGCTAGCAGATTACAAAATAAATTCTGACTGCCTCACTGATGTTGGTATACTTATAGGCGCTGACCATTATTATAAATTTATAACGGGATGCACCAGACAACATGGAATGAATTTGTTGTCATCTGCTGGAGGCAAATTGCTTACTGGACCGGTGCTTTTCCAACAAAACCCAGCGTCAACCAACCAACAATCGAACAATACAATAGTGGCGTGACTAGGCTTGGAACAGTCACCCCCTACATTTCAGAGAAATATCTGAAGATAATGAGTCTGATCCACCTGTACATCGTCTGTGGGATTTAGACACTTTAGGTATTGTCCCTGAACAACCAAGCCCTGATGATATGTGGACTTACCAGCAATATCAGGACACAGTTGTCTATAAGGACAAACAATACTGGGTGAGACTACCATGGAAGTTAAATCATCCACAACTTCCAGTTAATTATTTCATGGCAGCCTCTCAATTACAGTCCCAATTAATACGGCTGAAGAAACAGCCAGATAAATTGAACATGTATCATCAATTAATTCAACAACAACTCAATAATAAATTTATCGAAGTTGTTGATAATGATGACCGAAAAATAGGTCACTATTTACCCCATCACGCTGTGGTGAAAGATTCATTGACAACGCCAATATGTATTGTCTTCAACTGTAGTGCCAAAGTGAAGGCAAACAGCGTGTCCTTGAATGAATGTCTCCAAACGGGACCTAGCCCAACACAAAGGCTACATGATGTACTATTACGATTCCGCACTGGTATTTTCGCTTATACTGTACTGCTGATATCAGTAAAGCTTTCCTTAGAGTAGGCTTACAAGAAGAGGATCGTAATTACACCAAATTTCTCTGGATTAAGGACCCACTGGATCCTGACAGTGATGTCATAACCTACCGATTTGCCTCTGTGCTATTCGGAGCGACTTCCTCCCCGTTTCTACTTCAAGCCACATTAGATACACATTTGAGGAAGTCAAATAGCCCTTACAAAACAGAGATCATAAAACATAATTTCCAGGGAACTACAAATGACAAATCCAAATTGGTAGAAATTTATCATGAGGCTAACTGTGAGTTATTAGGAGCCAATATGCCACTACAATCATGGGCCTCAAACAATAAATCATTAAACCAGATAATCGAGAAAGAATTTCCGGGTTATCAGGTGCCTAATCAATTAAAAGTTCTGGGCGTGGAATGGAACACAGGTACTAATGAGATGAATGTCAAGTCAGTACAAACCAATAATTCATCCCTTATCTTGAGGTTATCTTGAGTTGATTTCGGGGCATTTTGTGTGTCCCCGCGGCACGGTCCTCGACCAGGCCTCCACCCCCAGGAAACCCCCCGTGACAGCTGACTAGCACCCAGGTACCTATTTACTGCTAGGTAACAGGTCTCCCTTACCATGAGAAAATTACTCTCGTATGTCAGTCAACCATTTGACCCTTTAGGCTTACTTAGTCCTATATTAATAAGGGGCAAACTCCTAATGCAGGAATGCTGGCAGAAACATATGGGATGGGATGATCCATTGCCAATTGAGTTGCAAGATAAATGGCAGATACTCGCAATGGATTTCAATCAATTAGGTGTTTTGAAATTTCCTCGTAATGCTTCAGGACAAAACTTACCCACAAATTTGCACGTTTTTTGCGATGCCTCTGGCAAAGCGTATGGCGCTGCAGCCTACTTAGTCAATAGTGCACAATCAATTTTACTCACATCTAAAGTAAGAGTTGCTCCAATCAAGAAGAGATCTTTACCTCAAATGGAGTTAACTGCATTGCTGGTGCGAGTGAGATTGGCTCATTGCCTGACCAAGACACTCAATAATATTCACTTTGGTGAAATCGTAGTGTGGTCAGACAATGAGGCAGTCTTACAATGGGTAAGAAATAACAACAATAAAACTCCCTACGTTAGTAATCGCGTTAGGGAAATTCATGAATTATCTGCTGGATATAAATTCAGACATGTCCCCACTAAGGACAATCCTGAAGATAACTTATCTCGAGGGTTAACATTAAAACAGCTAATCAAGCCTTCGATGTGGTTTAATGGACCTTCACGGCTTGTTAGTGGTCAGTGGCCCAAACAGAAACCACAAGTCATAGTGACCAGTATCACTACTCCCATGAAAGACCCAGAACCTCATCGAATCTCAGCTATTAATCCTCACAATTATTCTAACTTGAGTAAGCTATTAACCCTTACACTGCTCAGGGGTCCTTGGGACATTTACACCCCTGTGCGCAAGAAAAAAAAAAAATTCAAAAAAAAATTTCCGTCTTCTAAACATGTTAATTTGTGTCCCCTGAGCACGGAAAAAATAACAAAAAAATCGTAGGTGACATATTTTGGGCGCAATTGACCGAGGAAGTCTGGCAAAAAGTGGGCGTTGACAGAGCGGTCGTCAGACCCGGTCAGCGTCACCCGCGTTGACAGATGGGAGTTGCCATAAATATATTATTACCTAATTGTTTCAATGTCTCCGATTGATTTTTTCTTAGTTTTTTTGCAGTACTATTATTCAATAGTGTGTATTGTAATATATTTATATAATAAAAGTGGTTAATAATCGCTATACTCAAAAGTATGATGTGCATATTAGTGATTCAATTATTATGTTAATAAAACAATAAACAAATAGTTTTGCTGCTATTACACTCTATACACAGGTTATATATAAGTATTGGCATGTTTTGGTCACCATAACGAACCACTAAGTTGGTATTGAGAGTCGAAAAGCAACGAAGAGTTACCGCCACACACCAGCCAGCCACTCGCTGCCACTCCCTCAACTGACGCACTAAACTTTCTCCCCCAACAATACCAGTTGTGGTGTTATTACACTATATACAAACGTTATATATAAGTATGTGTATATTTTGTTCACCACAACTGTACAGCTAAGCTGATATAGTTAGTTCAGGCACCAAGAGTCGTCGCTATACACAGATGGCGGCTGGCGGCTCCCTCACACATTCAACGTCACACGCACTAAACTTTCTCCCCCAACAATACCATTTGTGGTGTTATTACACTATATACAGACGTTATATATAAGTATGTATATATTTTGTTCACCACAACTGTACAGCTAAGCTGATATAGTTAGTTCAGGCACCAAGAGTCGTCGCTATACACAGATGGCGGCTGGCGGATCCCTCACTCTTTCAAGGTCACACGCACTAAACTTTCTCCCCCAACAATACCTTTTGCAGTGTTATTACCCTATATACACATATTATATATAAATATCTACATGTTTTATGCACCGTAACTGTACACCTAAGCTTGTAGTGCGCCCATAGAGCATAGTGGCCACCCTCTAAACAGCTAGACAAATCATGCAGACGACGTCACCTCCGTCACCCATATGGCTCCTCCCAGCATAATCCTTTTGCTGTTATTACACTAATACACACATTATATATAAGTATCTACATTTGTGTTCACCATAGAGAACCACTGACCTGGTATAGTGAATGCAAACAATAACAGGTAGCCACACAGTCAGTAAACGATGCTGTCTCCCTCCGTCTCTCAGCATCAATCCTCTCACAGCGCTAATTATTACAACAATCCTGCTATTATCACAACCCTGGTTATTTATATCACAGTCATTGGTCATCTGTAATATTGTCATCGCTAAATAATAACAATTATATATTTATTTTGACATTTTTCGGCGATGCTGTGGTCACAAGCTGAACATCAATGCTGTTCGCTCATGCTGCGTGCGCCGGCCTTGGTTGCTCCAACAGTACTGTGCCTCTCACACCTGAGAATATTGCCCACGATTTTTAAAAAAAATGGCATCTGTTTACAAGAGCCCTGAGGAAGCTACTGTGAACCCCGTGTAGCCGCGGGCCATTTGAATCAGGCCTAGCACCCTATGGCGTATATATACGGCATGCGCACCATGGGACATGTTACTCAGGGCGTATATATACGCCATGCGCAGTTTAAGGGTTAAGAGTGACAGCACATGTGTTTGACTTTCTTACTAAGATAGGAATTAGACATAAGTTTCCCAATCCTATACTCTACTGGATCAAACGTGCACAACAAGAGACGTATGGAAGTGAACATGAAAATCTTCCAGATAAATTAACCAAGTCTCTAGGTATCTGGTATGATGCCAACACTCATAATATATTAAGGTGTGGAGGAGGTTTGCTTCATGCAAAAATTGATTTGGATACAAAGAATCCGATCCTTCTACCACGTCACTACATTATTACAAAGCTTCTAGTTTTACATCACTATCAATATGGTACTTTGCATGGTGGAGTGTTAGACACTCTCACCGACCTAAGACAGAAATATTGGCTTCCTCAAGGTTGTCAAACTGTCAAATCAATCATTAACGAAGATAAGTTCCAGCTCATGCGATACGGAAAAAATTAAAATATAAAAACGGAAACCACGTACAAAACTCTGGCAAATCATAACATAGAACAAAAAGGCAATGTAAAGGATCTGGGTGTACTCATGTCGGAAGACCTTACCTTTAAAGAACACAATAAAGTAGCCGTCACAACTGCAAGAAAAATGACAGGTTGGATAACAAGAACTTTTCACACTAGAGATGCTATACCGATGATGACACTTTTCAAAACGCTTGTGCTCTCTAGAGTGGAGTACTTAATGACAGCCCCTTTCAAAGCTGGAGAAATTGCTGACCTGGAGAGCGTGCAGAGATCCTTTACTGCTAGAATCCACTCAGTAAAACATCTAAATTACTGGGACCGACTAAAGAGCCTAAATCTGTACTCCCTTGAGCGCAGGCGGGAGAGATACATAATAATTTACACGTGGAAAATAATTGAGAAGCTGGTCCCAAACCTGCACACAGAAATAACATCACATGAAACCAGAAGACATGGCAGGATATGCAGAATACCCCCGTTGAAAAGCAGAGGTGTAACAGGTACTCTGAGAGAAAACTCTATCAACATCAGAGGCCCGAGACTGTTCAACACGCTTCCACTACACATAAGGGGCATAACTGGCAGACCCCTCACAGTGTTCAAGAGAGAACTGGATAAGCACCTCCAAAGGATACCTGATCAACCAGGCTGTGACTCATATGTCAGGCTGTGAGCAGCCGCATCCAACAGCCTGGTTGATCAGTCCAGTAACCAGGAGGCCTGGTCGACGACCAGGCCGTGGGGACACTAAGCCCCAGAAGCACCTCAAGGTAACCTCAAGGTAAGGTAGCATATCAGCCTGGTATAGCTCCAGGGAGCCGACGGGTCTCGCCCAGAAAATGGCGTTTCATTACATTCAACACTGGTTTTATACACAGATAACTATTATACAAGTCCCTAGGTTCTTGCTTGAAAATAGAACAGGTGTGTGTGGCACAGTAAAGGCAAGAAGAAAGGAAATGCCAGTGTTTGACAATAATCTTGAAGTTGGTGACTGCCAGCTAAGAAAAAGTGATCAAAAACTTTTAGTGTGGTGGAAAGACAAGAGAGAAGTGAACATGTTGACCACCGTTCACAATGGCACAATGGTGGATGGTGGCAAGGTGAATAGAACAACAAAGCAAATAATCTATATGCCAGATTGTGTGAAGGACTATAACATCAACATGCGTTTGGTGGATAAATGTGATATGATGGTGGGGGCAGTCGAGTGTGTACGGAAAACAGTGAAGGGGACCAAGTAGATGTTTTTCCACCTTGTTGATGTAACAATGCTGAACAGTTACAATACGTATCTTGTGAAAACAGGTGGTAAAAGAAATTTCCATGCGTTCGGTTATACTGTAGTGACACAATTACTAGAAATGTTTGCCAAACCAATTTCTGGCATATAAATGTTAATTGTGGACCATTTACCACCAAATAGGTGATAAATGAAATTTCCGTGTGTTCAGTTTTACTGTAGTGACACATTTACTAGAAACGTTTGCCAAACCAATTTCTGGCATATAAATGTTCATTGTAATCCGTTTACCACCAAATAGGTGATAAACGAAATTTCCGTGTGTTCAGTTTTACTGTAGTGACACATTTACTAGAAACATTTGCCAAACCAATTTCTGCCATATAAAGATTCATTGTGATTGTGATTGCACCATGCTCCCACACCAAGGCTTGCTTTCAAGAATGCCTTTCTGACACACAATATAACGAATTTACCACCAACTGGAAAGCGTGCAGTAGACCAGTGTGAGTGTATTGTATGTAAGACCACACAAAAGAGGGAACAGAAATGTAAAGTGGTCTTAACTTGGTGCACAGCGTGTGAGGTCCCTTTGTGCTATGTCAAATGTTTTGATAAGTATCACAGTCTCGAGGCCTTCTAAATGTTCAATACTGGTGCAAAAATATGTACATATTGAGTGAGTGTATATAGTGAAAACAATTCGTAATAAATTTTATATTTCCTGAAAATAAAACAACTTCGTGCACATGCATGTGACACTAATATGTGACAGTATATTAAATTTATAACAGTTGTATTATAATAAAACATCAAGTGACCACATATTGTACAACATCAGTGAAAAAATGGTTGTAAAATACGCCATAGATACTGTAACTAATGCCGTTAAAATAAATTCGCAGCAATTCGGAATGCTAGAACGCCGAGTGTGACGTTCCCGGGATGCACCACACTTGAGCGACCATCTTGGCAATATCTTCATCAATATCATCGGCCAACTTCTCGGCTCATTTACGTCATTGGTAGGTACAATTAATTTTTATTTTTGTTTCCGGTACTCAGAGAACATAAATGAACACATTTGTAAGAAAAAAAAATTCTTGAATTTTTTTTTCTTGTGTCTGGTGGTGTTGCGGGCATTATGGCCCTAAGCAGCACAAGGGTTAACCACTGTGATGCGTCGAGTTTATTGTGACACTTCCCCTGTGCGCATAAAATCAAGTGTTTGCAATTTTTTTTATCTTTGTAATATGATAAATTCCCTTTCCTGAACACGTACATGTAAAAAAAACTAAAACATTCCACTTACTTTGGCTGTGGGGACATGGAAAAGGAGGCATCACGGCTGGTCGCCCATGCGTGAAGCTCCCAGAGACAGTCATGGGCGACATTCAAACACAGCGAGTTGCCACAAATATATTTTCAATTACTGTCTCCACTCGATCATCCGGACTATATGGGAAGGACCCCCAGCCGGATTATCACATTTTTCGGATAATGGTACTTTTTCACCTACGAGTCCAAAAGTGACCATTTCCAACTATTTTTATACTACAAACAACATAATTTGAATTGCCTTGCCACATACAATTATTAAATATTCAACTAGAAACCTCAACTTACCTTGTTGGTGTTCGTCTTCTTGATTGATGCCACACATCTTGAAGTTAAAAATTCTTAACAATTTACATAACCTATACTAACACAACACTAAAATTAACACTTAAAATTACTGTACAGTTCATTAAGCTAAGTTAGTTTTGACTGCCAGCTGCTGAAGCCTCATTGGTTGAGGGCATTTGGGTTGCCTGTGAGGCCTCACTTGTTGAAGGTGCTTGCTTGCACCTCACTTGTTGAAGCGCTTGCATGCCCTCACTTGTTGAAGGCGCTTGGCTTGCCTGTGACGCCTCACTTGTTAAAGGCGCTTGCTTGCGCCTCACTTGTTGAAAGCGCTTGGCTTGCCTGTGGCGCCTCACTTGTTGAAAGCGCTTGGCTTGCCTATAATGCCTCACTTGTTGAAGGAGCTTGGCTTGCCTGTGGCGCCTCACTTGTTGAAGGCGCTTGGCTGCCTGTGACGCCTCACTGTTTGAACAACACGTAACTTGTCTTTAATTGCTAGGACAATCTTCTTCCTCTTAACACTTCCAGAACGATTGATGCTGCTACCAGACATAGTCTTGGCCAAAAATGTTCAAAGTTACTATGAAAATAAAAAAGTTATTTAAAAAAATATTTCACTAATGGCGCAGCACTGTGTATAACACGAGGGACGGACGCACATGGGTTGACCAGTGTTGGACAGGTCCACTTGGGGCAGCCATAGCGTTACGTAGGCCGCCAGGAGGAAAAAAATTCACAATATTTTTTAAGGAAACTTCAGCCTGTGCACAATGCTTTTAGGAAACTTATTTATTTGTTATTACATAATTACTAGTAGTTATTTTATTTGTTTTTGGCTATGATTAATTGTTCTAAAATTAATGGTAATTCCTGTACCCAGGTAGTCCCTCCTGACGCACCCCTCCCACCCTTCCAACACCACCCACCCACCCCACCCCCACCTACACCATGCGCCTCGAGTCTCGGGCAGACGGGATTAATATCGTATGGCCTGCCTCATGTTTTCATATACGGACAAAGGCACGATTATCTGGGGGACTGACCGGATAGTGTAATTTCTGCAGAAAACCTGCTTTAATCCGGTCCCTGTGGCTATTTTGGCCGGATATTGTGATAACTTTATCCGTTCACGATTTTGGCCGTATAAGGGCGTTTTTTGGATGTTCGAATCCCGGATAATCGCGGGGTTACAGTATTTGTTCTATGCATTTTCAATGTGGTGTTATTTGTTTTTATCGTATATGATGCATACTTGTGTTTTTTATAATATGTCTACAGTAAAACATTCATAATGTTCCATGGAACTGTGATACATGTGTCAGTAATGTGTCCACAATAAATGTTTATTGTCGCAATATTACTTGTTAAAAATTCACTAAAATTACAATATGTAAAGTTTCACACACTATTTACACAGTAACACACTGTACTACACACTCAGTACTTCGGAAGTTAGTGATAATCAAAGAAGCAGTCTATGGTACACAGTGCGACTTCACTCTCCTTGCACCAGGTACAGATAGATTTTTGCTTCCCGTTTCTTCATTCTGTATGCTTATAAATAATGCACTCGCATACATACTTGGCTTTAGTACTTGTAGGTGGTATGTAATCAAGTTTGTGAAGCATAAGGTGGTCTTGAAAAGATTATAGGAAAAGATCAATTTGTAAGGTAGTCTTGAAAAGATCTCCTTGAAAGGTCCATCGGTGGAAGAGATTCAGTCATTCTGGAAAAGAATCGGTCAACCAGGAGGAGATTCAACCATTTTGGAAAAGAATCAGCTATTCTTGAAAATATCTATGTAAAACACCACCACAGAAATCACCAACACTGTTCATCTATCTTCAACACAGCGTCGGACAGGTGTTTGGGAGCCAGAGGCACGTGCGCCACCCATTGTTGCTCACTCAGTACTAACTCAGCCAGCAGCCCTAGGGCATTCTGGGAATTTTTTCTAAGATAGCTGCCTCTCACTCGAGGTCCACTTCGTACTGAACCTACCGCGCACGCGTTTTGAATGGGTATGAAATATTCAAAAGTTGTTTTTTTAGTTGGCGAAGGTTTTCCACCGACCAAGTTTTCTCAGTTAATGTAGCACAGTGGTTATGGGTTAAGGTGCTCAAACTTGTCCTCCAGATAAAAATTAAATTGTACAGTAATTGCTCAAACTTGTCCCCCAGGTAAACCTGCAAAATGGTAGAAGTTTCTCGCCACTCAAGCATGCGGGTCCAACAGAACCCATGCCACGCCCCCAACGAAAAGAATAGGCAGTCTGCCAGCCAGGAAGACTCCGGAACCTCCAATTGCACTCAATTCCGAACCGAAGAAGAAGAAATGAACTCGAATAAGGATGGATCCATCACAAAGGCAGAATCTGGGTCTCGCAGGGGATACGTAGCAAGAGCCTCCCGAACCTACTTAGGTGAGATTCGACAGGCAGAAAACCTCTGTGAAGATGGAGCCTAGGAAGCCAAGGGAGCCCGGAACCGAACCCAGGGAGAAGCCGACCTCAAATCATACTCATACAGGGAAGGGAAGTAAGAAAACCCCTACCCTTGTAACAACAAGCCTCGTGAAGAGGGCACCAATACCCAAGCAGTGTCAAAGGAGGCCAAAGGCCTCCCAGGTCAACGTATCCCCAGCCCCGGGATCTCCCAATTCAGGACCCCAGGGCAGAGCCATCCTCCACACCCTCTACCCCTGAAAAAAAAGGCAGAGTCCAGGAGTAAGGCTGAGAAGAAGGGGGTCTTGCTAGGGGGACCCAGAAGCCTCGGAACGAGGAGCCGGCTCGAATGCCTTTGTCCTCAACCCCGAACGGGGCGGCTCTAGAAGCTGCTCGAGTTAAATTACCAACTAAACCCTGCCCCGACCCCAAAACCCTCAGACGTTTCGGAGCCAAAAGCAGGGGGGAAAAAGGTGCAGGATGAACAACAGGGAAAGAACCCAGGGAGTGCGGACTGAACCAAAGTCGAAACGACTAATGTCCCCAGGTCCAGGTCCCTGTAACCAAAGCGGGGCAGCCGTGGGACATTCCGGTGGGAAACCAATCTAGCACGTTGCAGACAACCTAAACCTAGCATACAATGTGGATGCTGCCTGTTCCCTAACAGTAATGTCATCAGAATATTATTGGAGAACAAGCAGAGAACACGACTTGCAAGACTCCAGGTCAAAGGTGTCGTTGACCCAAGAGGCAGCATGATGGAGGCAAAAGTGGTGACTGTCACCCTGAGACTAGGGCACACAGCAACCTTCAAACCCGCACAAGGCGGGCTGGAACTCGGAAGACGCAGCCAGAGGTCCACCGAGGGCCGACAGGGCTTTCAAGGGCTCATAGGCTGATTGCTATGTGAAGCCCGGGCAAGGTGTTATTAACCGGTAAAAACCCAAAGCTAACAAAGGAGATCTAACTCTGAAACCCCTGAAAATGTACAAACATGGGGGCCTAGCAGAAGGCCACCCACGTATTACATTATAACCTCGATTCAACGTACCCCGATTCAACGAATCTCTGGCTAGTTCGCACACTTTTAGGCCAGATTTACTCACCCGGTTCGACGAACAATGGTTCGCAGAAGTGGGGGATGTTCGGATTTGCTTACGATGTCCAGAGTTCACAGACTGGTGGAAAACTTTCCATTCTATCACAGATTACAATTAACCCTTTAACTGTGCGGCCTATAAATATGACACCCCCCCCCCAGTGCGCAAGAAATGAAAACTCGGGAAAAAATTATTTTTTCTTCTGAAAGTGGCAAAAACCCCTCCCTGTATATGGGTATAGCAACGGAAGTTCGAAATTGTACTTACTTTGACTGCTATGGGGTCCAAAAGATGGGGCATGACGTCATCATTCCCCGTGTGCCAGAGCAGTATGCTCCTGGGGCCGGTGAGGCGCCCGGGGCGGGGCGCGCGAGTTGCCGCGAATATATTTTTGTTCATTTTTGCGCACAGTTCCAAATACATTTTATTTGTTTTTACGTGCCAATCCTATGTATAATGAACACGTACACTACATTATGGCAGTAAAACATCCGTACTGTCTGAAGACACTGTGTTACGTGCATGACACTTGTGTACACATATGTTGCACATATTTACCATGTATCATGCTAATTTATGTATATATACAATCTATTTACAGACTATACACTGTCACACACTATATACATTCACCATAAACACTCAGAACACTGCGAGTGTGAGCAGCCACACCCAGCCAGCCCTCCCTCACTCCAACATCTTACTCACCATCATTGCTCCTCCCACCATTCTGTTATTGTTCTTATTACACTAATTACACATGTTATATATACCTATCTACATGTTTTATTTACCAGAACTATGCAAGTAAGCCGGTATTGTGTCCAAACAGTACAGTGGCCACCATACACTGCATGACAAATCACACAGCACACAGCGGACGACGCCATGATTACGACATCACCTCCCTCACCAAAATAGCTCCTCACAACATACTCCTGGTGCTGATATTACACTATATACACACCGTATATACACATGTACATATGTGTTGCCCATAGCGAACCACTAAGCTAGTATGGTGAGCAAAACAAGAGTTACTGCCACACAGTGAGGCTACCTCAATTCTCTCCCTTCCTCCCTCCCTCACCAAAATTCCTCCTTCCTATGCACAATGCTAATTATAACCACAATCCTGGTCACTAATACCTGTAAATGAATAATTGACCACAAGTTTATTTTGAAAAGGAACCTAAAAAGTCGTTTGAAGATTCCTAGATGGACGAAATAATGCTGTGGTGCTGTGGCTAGCACTGTGAACATCGTGAACAGCAATGAATCACTGATATTTGAACATTGTACCCAGTCATTATCACACTCGGGCTCTTCTATTATACTATCATGGCTAAATAAAACAGGTTATATATATATTTTGACAATATTAGGCGATGCTGTGGTCACACGCTGAACAGCAGTGCTGTGCGCTCATGCTGCAAGCGCCAGCCTTGGTTGCTCACTCACTACTGAGGCTCTGACACCCGGCAATGTGGACCATGATTTTTGTTAAAGATGGCGACTGTTTACAAGAGCCCTGAGGAAGCTGATGTGAACCCCATGTAGCCGCAGGAGTTTTGAATGGAAAGTGAAAAATAAAAACACCCGGAGGTGCGTTCCGCACCCGAAGCCTGGGACTGCAGGCGCGTTGCGCAGTTAAAGGGTTAAGTTCTGTGTAATCTGTAAAAGATATGATGCTCGAGTGTATCCTTACCCAGGACCTTCACCACTCCCTAAGGAGAGAGTAGTCATCTTCGTCCCTTTAAGACCACTGGTGTCGATTACACAGGAGCCTTGCTTCTCACTGGCACTCCAGATAAGATACCAGTGAAAGCTTATATTTGCCTCTTCACGTGTGCTACCACACGAGGCGTACATCTAGAAGTGACTTCTGACATGAGTGCTGAAGCCTTCATCCAAGCTTTTCGTAGATTTGCAGCATGCAGATCCTGTCCCAAACTAATGATATCTGATAATGGTTCAAATTTTGTGGCAGGAGAAGCCAGCCTACGAGAGATATGGAATCATCCAGAAGTACAATCTGTCATGCAGAGACGACAATGCCACTGGAAATTTATTGCTCCAAGAGCCCCCTGGCAAGGTGGGTACTACGAACGTATGATATTGGCTGTCAAGAAATGTTTAAGGAAGACCTTGCATCGACAGAAAATTAGTTACTCTGAACTCCAAACACTCGTCGTGGAAATTGAGGCGCAAGTCAACAATCGCCCATTAACTTACCTATCAGATGATTTCTCACAGAGAGAGCCCCTGAGTCCCTCACATTTAATACATGGAGGCCTGCTGAGCCCTCTGATACCTTTGGCAGAAGAGGATCCCGTCGACCCTTCCCATGTAACCAGGAGTGACTTAGTAGAAAGTTACCGACATCTCTCGAGAGTAATTGAAAGGTGGAATGAGGTGTGGACTCGAGAGTACCTCACAGCTCTATGAGAGTACCACTATGGAGCTTCGAGCCCCTATAATAAAGTTCAACTCAAACCAGGAGACCTAGTATTGGTTGACAGTGATGGACCAAGATCAGAATGGCCTATAGGCAAAATTGTCTCTATCCACCCAGATCACCAAGGCATCCTCAGAGTAGTACGGGTTTTGTGCCGAGGCACTACTACCCTAAAACCAATTGAGAAGTTGGTACCTCTCGAATTAGCAGAACGAGAGTGTTTAACAGAACCAGCTTCACCAACAGTTTCCGAGGACAACAATTCTGATCCACCGAGCACCCGCCCAACTAGAGCAGCTGCTCAACACTGCAAACGGAAACTACAAGCCTATTATAGCTCTGACTAAGAGCAAATAATTTCCCATCCAATTTGAGTAATCATGATGATACTGTGTTGTGATGTCAAGTAACAAATCCGTTACAAGTCACAATGACCCAAGACATTCACCTCACAGTGGATTCTCAGTTACCTTAAATTGTATGATTTAATCCTTAATTTGTTTGTGTAGGCTATCAACTATAACATTATTTCATCTAGAGAATCTATGAGTTTGCAAAACTTTAAGACTTAGTAACATAACCGTTACATGTCATCGTAACACCAGTCAAGGAGTACATTGTAGGTTTTAGTAGTCATTAACTTTAGATGATTCACAATTCCATGTTTTCCATTTAACATGAGTTCCTTTACAAGACTTAAAGTCTTATATGTCCTAGACAATTACGGGACATCCGTTATGTGTGTACTAACATACTAACATTAATACTAAGTATTGTAGTACAGGTTGATGGTAGTGAGTGGTGTCCCACAGAACATAAAGGTATAGTGCTCTTGAAAAATAGGTGAGATAACAGGAAAGTGCTAAGGGAAGTGAAAAATCAGATGAGAAAAAGTTGCCCTAGTGTTTACAGTGCAGAGAAGAACATTCAAGATGGCCACTGGCAAGGGGAAAAACAAAACAGAGCTTGATTTTGAGGGATTCAATGAAGAAAGCATTGATATTAGTAGTCTACATAACAAGTTGGTAAATTTAGATACTATAGTGAACTCTCATGTAGAAATAATTAGTAAATTGAAAGAAAGTAATGACCATTTGAATAGCAAAGTTTTATGTCTTGAGGGTTTAGTGAAAGACTTGCGCAAGGATAAGAATCAATTGGAAACAAATTGCAAAGCCATGGAAGAAGAAAATAAACTCTTAAAAATAGCTTTGGAAGAAGTTAAAGTAAATTTAAACATAAATGACTACAATAGGTTAGGCAAGGAAATTCAACAGGAGAAACAGCTTTTGTCAGCACAGATGGAGGAAGTTACACTGGGAATAGAACAGTGCAAGAAAGATATGCAACTCACTTATGCACAAGTGGCCAAGGAGAAGGAAAAAATAGAAGAAGCAGTAAAGGAAGTCAAACACTGCAGCAACCAAGATAAAACAAACATTAGGCTAGAAGTGAGGAAAGAATTGGCATCTAACCCGAAGTTGGTGCAAAACACAGTTGATCGGAGTAAGTCCCTGATCATTTTTGGCTGCAAAGAAAAGGCGATAACATCTAGGTCAGAAAGAGCTGTAGAAGAAGCTAAAGTAGTAGATAAAATTGTTGGCCTCGTGGAAGGTCTTACAAACAGAGAGAATGTGTGCGACTACAGGAGAATAGGCAGGTACGTAAAAGGGAAAGATCGACCTTTGAGGATCACCCTAAACGGTGCCAAACAGATGGAAGAAGTACTAAGGAATGCTAGAAAATTGCAAAGGGATGAGGATGGGAAAGGGTGGTCGTTAAGACGAGATCTTTCAAAAGAAGATAGAGAGAAGCTGAAACTGAACCTCGCCGAGGCAAAACATTTAAATGAGAGCAGGAATGAAGAAGAAATAAATTCTTTTTTCTACAAAGTGATAGGGGTAGGCAAACCAGTAAAGTGGTACATAAAGGCAAACCAACAAAATCAATAGAGAGAGGGGGAGTGAAGAATAAGGAGAGGGGGAACAAGTTCCTGAAGATTGCATACACCAACATAGATGGAGTGAGATCGAAGATACTGGAGTTAAGTGATGTAATACAGCTGCAGACACCAGACATTGTTGCACTCACGGAGACAAAACTTGAAGATGTAATTTTAAATGAGGTCATATTCCCAAGGGGCTACTCAATTTGGAGACGGGACAGAAAAATTAGGAAAGGCGGTGGCGTTGCTGTGCTGGTAAAAGAACACCTAAAGGTGAAGGAAATAATGACTGCCAATCCACAAGAAGTTGACATAATAGCACTAGAGATCTGCTATGAGGATGATAAACTAATGATGACAAATGCATATAGTCCACCGCCAAGCAGCACATGGTCAAAGGAGGAGCTAGATAGTAAACGTGAAGGTCTTATAACAATAATGAGAGAGATTATAGCGAGAGCGGATAACGATAGATCACGACTGTTGATAGTCGGTGACTTCAACTTGAAATCCATAGACTGGGAAGCATATGAAGCTAAAACAGAAGATTTTTGGACCTGTAAATTTGTAGACCTCATCCTGGAAACATTCTTGTATCAACATGTTAAACAAGCTACGAGGATGAGGGAAGGGGACGTTCCCTCCATGCTAGATTTGATATTTACCAGGAAGGAGGAAGAGATATTTGACATTCAGTACCTTCCTCCCTTGGGTAAAAGTGACCATGTCTTTTTGGGAATAAAGTATGCAATGCGTTATAAGCTGGAAGAAAATAAGGAGGTTGAAGCAGTTGAAAAACCAGACTTCAGGAGAGGACATTATGGTGACCTTAGAAATTTTTTTAGTGAGTATAATTGGACAGACTTGATGCTAGGCAAGGAAGTGAATGAGATGTATGGCAAGTTTTGTGAAATATATGATAAAGGCACAAAAAAATTTATACCAAAACAGAGATGCAGGACCAGAAAACAGGATTGGTTCGACAGAAATTGTGAGAGGGCAAGAGACCAAAAGACACAAAAATGGAATCAGTATAGGAAGAGGCCAAACCCCCAAACATACCAGCGATACAAAGATGCGAGAAACAATTATACAGCAGTAAGGAGAGAGGCAGAAAGAAATTTTGAAAAAGGGATAGCAGATAAATGTAAAACAGAACCGGGCCTATTCTACAAATTCATAAACAACAAATTGCAGGTAAAGGATAATATCCAGAGGTTGGAAATGGGAAACAGATTCACGGAAAATGAAAAGGAAATGTGTGAAACATTAAATGAAAAGTTCCAAAGTGTGTTTGTACAAAATGAAATCTTCAGAGAACCAGACACAATAAGAATTCCAGAGAACAACATAGAGCGGATAGAGGTGTCTAGAGATGAAGTGGAAAATATGCTAAAGGAGCTCGGGAGGAACAAAGCAGCTGGCCCAGATGGCGTTTCACCATGGGTTCTGAGAGAATGTGCATCTGAGCTCAGCATTCCACTTCACCTGATCTTTCAGGCATCCCTGTGTACAGGAATCGTAGCAGACGTGTGGAAACAGGCTAACATAGTTCCAATCTACAAAAGTGGCAGCAGTGAAGACCCCCTCAATTATAGACCTGTATCATTGACAAGTGTAATAGTGAAAGTATTGGAAAAGCTAATCAAAACTAAATGGGTAGAACACCTGGAGAGAAATGATATAATATCAGACAGACAGTATGGTTTTCGATCAGGAAGATCCTGTGTATCGAATTTACTCAGTTTCTATGATCGGGCCACAGAGATATTACAGGAAAGAGATGGCTGGGTTGACTGCATCTATCTGGACCTAAAAAAGGCTTTCGACAGAGTTCCACATAAGAGGTTGTTCTGGAAACTGGAAAATATTGGAGGGGTGACAGGTAAGCTTCTATCATGGATGAAAAATTTTCTGACTGATAGAAAAATGAGGGCAGTAATCAGAGGCAATGTATCGGAATGGAGAAATGTCACAAGTGGAGTACCACAGGGTTCAGTTCTTGCACCAGTGATGTTTATTGTGTACATAAATGATCTACCAGTTGGTATACAGAATTATATGAACATGTTTGCTGATGATGCTAAGATAATAGGAAGGATAAGAAATTTAGATGATTGTCATGCCCTTCAAGAAGACCTGGACAAAATAAGTATATGGAGCACCACTTGGCAAATGGAATTTAATGTTAATAAATGTCATGTTATGGAATGTGGAATAGGAGAACATAGACCCCACACAACCTATATATTATGTGAGAAATCTTTAAAGAATTCTGATAAAGAAAGAGATCTAGGAGTGGTTCTAGATAGAAAACTATCACCTGAGGACCACATTAAGAATATTGTGCAAGGAGCCTATGCAATGCTTTCTAACTTCAGAATTGCATTTAAATACATGGATGGCGATATACTAAAGAAATTGTTCATGACTTTTGTTAGGCCAAAGCTAGAATATGCAGCTGTTGTGTGGTGCCCATATCTTAAGAAGCACATCAACAAACTGGAAAAGGTGCAAAGACATGCTACTAAGTGGCTCCCAGAACTGAAGGGCAAGAGCTACGAGGAGAGGTTAGAAGCATTAAATATGCCAAAACTAGAAGACAGAAGAAAAAGAGGTGATATGATCACTACGTACAAAATAGTAACAGGAATTGATAAAATCGACAGGGAAGACTTCCTGAGACCTGGAACTTCAAGAACAAGAGGCCATAGATTTAAACTAGCTAAACACAGATGCCGAAGAAATATAAGAAAATTCACCTTCGCAAATAGAGTGGTAGACGGTTGGAACAAGTTAAGTGAGAAGGTGGTGGAGGCCAAGACCGTCAGTAGTTTCAAAGCGTTATATGACAAAGAGTGCTGGGAAGACGGGACACCACGAGCGTAGCTCTCATCCTGTAACTACACTTAGGTAATTACACTTAGGTAATTACTAACTTCGGGATAGGTACGTCAGTACTCAACATTGCACTGCGACCCGAGTTTTCTCCCCCCGGAGTTATGTTGGAAATTTCCAACACTAATAAACTACTATTGTATTATAATACATCATCATCATTATATACTAACTACAGTAGTTATTAATTTCACTAACGGTAGTGTCAACATAAATTAACCATTTCATCTGCGTATTAGTGCTAGAATTCTCATGAAATCGAGTAGCAAAATTGCGTCAGATAATGTCTAGTTAAAAGTTAGACACGTTTATTACCAATCTGTTAGAGAATTGAATGTGGTTCTCTAAAATTATCAGTATTCCGTGTAATAATTACCTACGGATAATATGACTCCCGATAATCTAAAACCGAGAGTTATTAACTCAAATTATTATCAAGTAGCAGTTTTATCTGTTACGTACGAATGCTATGGAGAGAATAAAAATCTTCTCCATTTCTCGTTTAACACCATTAAACGAGAATATGATAATATTTAAGTCCCTATAATTGCAACCTAGTTCTCATTAACGTATTACATCAATAATTATGCGGAAAAGAATTATCCGTGATTAATAATTTCTGTAGTGAATGCGAGAGACGGGTTGAGGGAAGGTGGAGACGCCATTGTACACGAGGCATCCCTGGCGAGAAGAGTGGCAAGACACGTGGTAGTGACTGGGGAGTTTTTATTGACAAGAATTACGTTGATACCCGTTCAATAGTCAACAATTACTTATTCACGTGTTCTATAGTGCCCTGCCAGTTAATAGCGTGTCAACAATTGAAGCCACGACCTATAATTACGCGTACACAGCAGTGGACGTCTGGGCATGACTGACGCGGTTTCGGCAGACCTTAGTATTTGATACGCTCATGTTAAGTATACTATTCTCGTTTGATGCATCATTCTAGATTGTATATTTGTGGGTAGTCTGTCGTTATACAGCATGGATACCTAATACACAACGTTAGTTGATTTTCCACATTTTCTCAGTTTTCATGAATACTTGAAATAATTCGTAGCCTAATCAAATGCTACTTAATTTCTCTGATTTCAGCGTGTATACGAGGAGTAGACAAGTTGTTTCTCTTCATTCGTGATATTCACCTCGGATTCTTTCTTTATTGGGATCCAGTGACCACGAGGACGAATGACAAAATGGCGTTACAGAAATCGTCTTACAGATAAGACATTTATTTCGTACAATTTTATCTAAGATTATTACTGATTTCCATATAATTCATATAGGATCTTTATAGTGAATAATTTATTGCCAGAAATGATGACTTGGTAATTAATGTGTTTGCTCTTACTGTTGCTCAATAATTCATAATCTTTAATATTCATAATTTGAGTTATCATATCTTTGAATCTATTGTAGTTTAGATTTACTATGTTACTAACTCAACAATGAACTAGTGACGAACCACACTGGTTCCTAGATATATATGAACTTCTAGAAATACCCCCCCAATGTTGATATTTAAGGCTTTGTCTTTAATTAATTAATAATACAGTCTATTCATTATTTTCCAGTGATTATTCTTTTAATTAATATTCATAGACACTGGTTCTCTAGTGTCATTCTAATGATCACTTTTACTCGTTTTCCCTCTTTTCTCAAAAGTGGGTGGTCCTTCGATTTATTTAAATACAATAATCAATTAATTGAATATATGAGTCAAGCCCCAGAAATCCAACAGTCGGTGCTCCACACCTCAACTCAAAGTCGAGACAAAAGGCTGCAACCGCCGACCCAAAGCGACACAGGCCCGACTAGGCCCAAAAACATTAACGAGGTAGCATGCAGCCAGGACCCTGTTTGACCACCAAAAACTCCGTGCCCGAATGTCAGCCCAGGATATGTTCGCAAAAACGGCAGCAAAAGCAGCGAACTTACGAACATCATGGGCACGGGGATAGACCGCAGGCTGACTAAACTTGATAACCCTGCGGACGACCTGAGACAACCGTACCCGCGAACAGGGAAGAAGGTAAACCAGATCAACCCAAAGTGCGTCCCCGGACACACAAGCCGTGGTGCGCAAATAACAGCAGAGCAGAGGGCTGCAACTGGATACAACACATGATGCAACCCCGCCTGACCAACCAAGCATCAACAACCCAAGGACCCCTCCGGAAAGCAGCAGCCTCTGCCAGAAAAGAAGGAGACGGCTGCAGACAAACAAACCTATCACCATGACCGAAAGAGCAGAAACCCCTGTGCCGGAGGAGAGCATGAAGCTCCCGACGTGACCCCCAGAGGCCATTGCCAAGAGGAAAAGAGCCTTCGAAAAACAATCCTGAACCAAAGGAGCCATAACAAACTGAGGAGAAGAGAGATAGGAGAGCACTCTGTCCAAAGACCAGGACAGTTCAGGTGGCGCATGAGCAGGCCGGAGGTGAAACAATGCACGAGACAGTTTGCTTGGGTTGAGACACTAGGTAGGCAGCGCCTGAAACCACAGCTGGGCCAGCCACCATGGGGCCAAGGGCAACTCGCCCCTGGTAAGTCTCCAAGTGAGCCAGGACCTGGGGCAACAGCTGAACCGGAAGAAAGAGGTACCGGAACCCCCACCTCGACCAGTCTTGCCAAGAGGCATCAATCCCGACAGCCTCGCAGTCGGGGAAGGGCGCCACATATACCGGAAGACACCTCGACAATTCTGACGCGAAGAG